>NC_091187.1:33641349-33698849 GCF_040958095.1 Procambarus clarkii
ATATATATATATATATATATATATATATATATATATATATATATATATAAAGGATTATACATACAAATTAGAATACTTGTGTATTTGTGTACCTCCCCCATTGTTTTAACTTGCGTTACGGAACACACACCCTTGAAAGCCTCTACTAACTTGGGGCCGGATACCCAAACAACTATTACCATCAGAAAAGAACCCGGGGTTGCGTCCCAGTAGAGCCGTAACAAGAGTGACCAGCACCAGCATGACCATCCCCTGAGTGACCATCACCAGAGTGACCATCACCAGCGTGACCATCACCAGAGAGACCAAATACCAGCGTGACCATCACCAGAGACACCATCACCAGTGTGACCATCTCCAGCATGACAATCACCAGCGTGACCATCACCAGCGTGACCATCGCCAGCGTGACCATCACCAGCGTGACCATCACGAGAGTGACCATCACCAGAGTGACCGTCACCAGAGTGACCATCACCAGCGTGACCATCACCAGCGTGACCATCACCAACGTGATCATCACCAGCGTGACCATCACCAGCGTGACCATCACCAGCGTGACCATCACCAGCGTGACCATCACTAGAGTGACCATCACCAGCGTGACCATCACCCGCGTGACCATCATCAGAGTGACCATCACCAGAATGACCATCACCAGAGTGACCATCAACAGAGTGACCATCACCAGAGTGACCATAACCAGCGTGACCATCACCATAGACATCATCACCAGTGTGACCATCTCCAGCGTGACAATCACCAGCGTGACCATCACCAGAGTGACCATCACCAGAGTGAACATCACCAGAGTGACCATCACCAGAGTGAACATCACCAGAGTGAACATCACCAGAGTGAACATCACCAGAGTGACCATCACCAGAGTGACCATCGCCAGAGTGACCATCGCCAGAGTGACCATCGCCAGCGTGACCATCACCAGCGTGACCATCACCAGCGTGACCATCACCAGCGTGACCATCACCAGAGTGACCGTCACCAGCGTGATCATCACCAGCGTGACCATCACCAGCGTGACCATCACCAGCGTGACCATCACCAGCGTGACCATTACCAGCGTGACCATCACTAGTGTGACCATCACCAGCGTGACCAGCACTAGAGTGACCATCACCAGCGTGACCATCACCAGCGTGACCATCACCAGCTTGACCATCACCAGCGTGACCATCACCAGCGTGACCATCACCAGCGTGACCATCACCAGCGTGACCATCATCAGCGTGATCATCACCAGCGTGACCATCACCAGCGTGACTATCACCAGCGTGACCATCACCAGCGTGATCATCACCAGCGTGACCATCACCAGCGTGACCATCACCAGCGTGACCATCACCAGCGTGACCATTACCAGCGTGACCATCACCAGCGTGACCATCACCAGCGTGACCATCACCAGCGTGACCATCACCAACGTGATCATCACCAGCGTGACCATCACCAGCGTGACCATCACCAGCGTGACCATCACTAGTGTGACCATCACCAGCGTGACCAGCACTAGAGTGACCATCACCAGCGTGACCATCACCAGCGTGACCATCACCAGAGTGACCATCACCAGAGTGACCATCACCAGAGTGACCATCACCAGAGAGACCAAATACCAGCGTGACCATCACCAGAGACACCATCACCAGTGTGACCATCTCCAGCGTGACAATCACCAGCGTGACCATCACCAGAGTGACCATCGCCAGAGTGACCATCGCCAGAGTGACCATCGCCAGCGTGACCATCACCAGCGTGACCATCGCCAGCGTGACCATCACCAGCGTGACCATCACGAGAGTGACCATCACCAGAGTGACCGTCACCAGAGTGACCGTCACCAGCGTGACCATCACCAGCGTGACCATCACCAGCGTGACCATCACCAGCGTGACCATCACCAACGTGATCATCACCAGCGTGACCATCACCAGCGTGACCATCACCAGCGTGACCATCACCAGCGTGACCATCACTATCGTGACCATCACTAGAGTGACCATCACTAGAGTGACCATCACTAGAGTGACCATCACCAGCGTGACCATCACCAGCGTGACCATCACCAGAGTGACCATCACCAGAATGACCATCACCAGAATGACCATCACCAGACTGACCATCACCAGAGTGACCATAACCAGCGTGACCATAACCAGCGTGACCATCACCAGCGTGACCATCATCAGCGTGATCATCACCAGCGTGACCATCACCAGCGTGACCATCATCAGCGTGATCATCACCAGCGTGACCATCACCAGCGTGACCATCACCAGCGTGATCATCACCAGCGTGACCATCACCAGAGTGACCATCACCAGCGTGACCATCACCAGCGTGACCATCACCAGCGTGACCATTACCAGCGTGACCATCACCAGCGTGATCATCACCAGCGTGACCATCACCAGCGTGACCATCACCAACGTGATCATCACCAGCGTGACCATCACCAGCGTGACCATCACCAGCGTGACCATCACTAGCGTGACCATCACCAGCGTGACCATCACTAGAGTGACCACTAGCGTGACCATCACCAGCGTGACCATCACCAGAGTGACCATCACCAGAGTGACCATCACCAGCGTGACCATCACCAGCGTGACCATCACCAGCGTGACCATCACCAGCGTGACCATCACCAGAGTGACCATATGCCTGCGTGACCATCACCAGAGTGACCATCACTAGAGTGACCATCACCAGCGTGACCATCACGAGCGTGACCATCACCAGCGTGACCATCACCAGAGTGACCATCACCAGCGTGACCATCACCAGCGTGACCATCACCAGCGTGACCATCACCAGCGTGACCATCACCAGAGTGACCATATGCCTGCGTGACCATCACCAGCGTGACCATCACCAGCGTGACCATCACTAGAGTGACCATCACCAGCGTGACCATCACTAGAGTGACCATCACCAGCGTGACCATCACCAGAGTGACCATCACCAGAAAGACCATCACCAGAGTGACCATCACCAGCGTGACCATCACCAGCGTGACCATCACCAGCGTGACCATCATCAGCGTGATCATCACCAGCGTGACCATCACCAGCGTGACACTCATCAGCGTGATCATCACCAGCGTAACCATCACCAGCGTGACCATCACCAGCGTGACCATCACCAGCGTGATCATCACCAGCGTGACCATCAAAAGCGTGACCATCACCAGCGTGACCAACACCAGCGTGACCATCACCAGCGTGACCATCACCAGCGAGACCATTACCAGCGTGACCATCACCAGCGTGACCATCACCAGCGTGACCATCACCAGCGTGACCATTACCAGCGTGACCATCACCAACGTGATCATCACCAGCGTGACCATCACCAGCGTGACCATCACCAGCGTGACCATCACCAGCGTGACCATCACCAGCGTGACCATCACTAGAGTGACCATCACCAGCGTGACCATCACCAGCGTGACCATCACCAGAGTGACCATCACCAGAGTGACCATCACCAGCGTGACCATCACCAGCGTGACCATTACCAGCGTGACCATCACCAGAGTGACCATATGCCTGCGTGACCATCACTAGAGTGACCATCACCAGCGTGACCATCACGAGCGTGACCATCACCAGCGTGACCATCACCAGCGTGACCATCACCAGAGTGACCATCACCAGCGTGACCATCACCAGCGTGACCATCACCAGAGTGACCATATGCCTGCGTGACCATCACCAGCGTGACCATCACCAGAGTGACCATCACCAGCGTGACCATCACTAGAGTGACCATCACCAGCGTGACCATCACTAGAGTGACCATCACCAGCGTGACCATCACCAGAGTGACCATTACCAGCGTGACCATCACCAGCGTGACCATCACCAGCGTGACCATCACCAACGTGATTATCACCAGCGTGACCATCACTAGAGTGACCATCACAAGCGTGACCATCACCAGAGTGACCATCACCAGCGTGACCATCACCAGCGTGACCATCACCAGCGTGACCATCACTAGAGTGACCATCACCAGCGTGACCATTACCAGCGTGACCATCACCAGCGTGACCATCACTAGAGTGACCATCACCAGCGTGACCATCACCAGCGTGACCATTACCAGCGTGACCATCACCAGCGTCACCATCACCAGCGTGACCATCACCAACGTGATCATCACCAGCGTGACCATCTGTTACGGCCCTCTCGGGACGCAACGGGGTTCTTACTCTGATGTTGTTAGAGGAAGATATATGTATCCGTTCCCAAGCCAGTATTGGCTATCAAGGGATGAGATCCGTGACGCAATTAACTTAAAGGGAGTAGGGAAAGAAAGCTAAGAACTTAATATAATATAATGTTCACCATCACCGATTAAATATATAGAATAAAAGAGTACACAAGGGGGAGGGGTATTAACACTTTACAAGGGGATCGTGCACAATCTAGTCTTCTGCTGAAGACTCTTGATCAAGAAACTAGGTGCCGAGTCCGCGGTGCTTTCTTCGTGGCCTCAAGACGTGTCCTCTGAGAACGCCGAGCCTACCCTGGCCACAGGTCAGCCACAACACAGGTCCACTGGGGGCACCGTCGTGGAGGCCGTCAACCACACGTCCAGCAGGTCTGCTGGCAGGTACTGAGCCACCAAGGCTGGAACGGCCACTCCACGAACGATAAAAGGGGTACGCCCTAGACAGGAGTCTCGTGTGATATCACCAATCACCCTCCTGTCCTCAATACCCCAGTGGATTATCGTCTCCAACCGTCGGTCCCGGGTAAATCCTTTCACTGCCACTCCACTGGCAGGCTTAACACACCACAGTGTTCTTCCGGGGGGACGACGTCACAACAGCTGCAGCAAACTTCACAGTATGGAGACTGGCTGCCTCGGGTAGACTGACTCCACCTTCAACACAGTGGTCCCAGGTCGGCTCTGTAAGCAGACACGTCATCAATAACTGGGACACTAATACACCACACTCACAGGCTCAGATAATAACACCTGACGTATCCAGTCCATAGATGGCGCTGTCGTCGGAGCACCACCTCACCAGAGGTCAGGAGCGGCGGTGTTGAGCGCTGAACCAGACTGGAAACTGGTCCTCGAGGCCAGTACACGCTGTCCTCACTAGGTGTCGTCGTTCGTTTGGCGGGGGTTTCGGGAGCTGACCCACAGATGGCGTGTTTGTCACTGCTCCAGGCTCGGACGCTGGATCCGGGTTCGTAACACCATCACCAGCGTGACCATCACCAGCGTGACCATCACCAGCGTGACCATCACCAGCGTGACCATCACCAGCGTGACCATCACCAGCGTGACCATCACCAGCGTGACCATCACCAGCGTGACCATCACCAGTGTGACCATCACCAGCGTGACCATCACCAGCGTGACCATCACCAGCGTGACCATCACCAACGTGACCATCACCAGAGTGACCATATGCCTGCGTGACCATCACTAGAGTGACCATCACTAGCGTGACCATCACCAGCGTGACCATCACCAGCGTGACCATCACCAGCGTGACCATCACCAGAGTGACCGTCACCAGAGTGACCGTCACCAGAGTGACCATCACCAGCGTGACCATCACCAGCGTGACCATCACTAGCTTGACCATCACCAGCGTGACCATCACCAGCGTGACCATCACCAGCGTGACCATCACCAGCGTGACCATCATCAGCGTGATCATCACCAGCGTGACCATCACCAGCGTGACTATCACCAGCGTGACCATCACCAGCGTGATCATCACCAGCGTGAATATCACCAGCGTGACCATCACCAGCGTGACCATCACCAGCGTGACCATCACCAGCGTGACCATTACCAGCGTGACCATCACCAGCGTGACCATCACCAGCGTGACCATCACCATCGTGACCATCACCAGCGTGACCATCACCAGCGTGACCATCACCAGCGTGACCATCACTAGAGTGACCATCACCAGCGTGACCATCACCAGCGTGACCATCACCAGAGTGACCATCACCAGAGTGACCATCACCAGCGTGACCATCACCAGCGTGACCATCACCAGCGTGACCATCACCAGCGTGACCATCACCAGAGTGACCATATGCCTGCGTGACTATCACCAGAGTGACCATCACTAGAGTGACCATCACCAGCGTGACCATCACCAGAGTGACCATCACCAGCGTGACCATCACCAAAGTGACCATCACCAGAGTGACCATCACCAGCGTGACCATCACCAGCGTGACCATCACTAGAGTGACCATCACCAGAGTGACCATCACCAGCGTGACCATCACCAGAGTGACCATTACCAGCGTGACCATCACCAGCGTGACCATCACCAGCGTGACCATCACCAGCGCGACCATCACCAACGTGATCATCACCAGCGTGACCATCACCAGCGTGACCATCACCAGCGTGACCATCACCAGCGTGACCATCGCCAGAGTGACCATCACCAGAGTGACCATCACCAGCATGACCATCACCAGCATGACCATCACAAGCGTGACCATCACCAGCGTGACCATCACCAGCGTGACCATCATCAGAGTGACCATATGCCTGCGTGACCATCACTAGAGTGACCATCACTAGCGTGACCATCACCAACGTGATCATCACCAGCGTGACCATCACCAGCGTGACCATCACCAGCGTGACCATCACCAGCGTGACCATCACCATCGTGACCATCACTAGAGTGACCATCACTAGAGTGACCATCACTAGAGTGACCATCACCAGCGTGACCATCACCAGCGTGACCATCACCAGAGTGACCATCACCAGAATGACCATCACCAGAATGACCATCACCAGACTGACCATCACCAGAGTGACCATAACCAGCGTGACCATAACCAGCGTGACCATCACCAGCGTGACCATCATCAGCGTGATCATCACCAGCGTGACCATCACCAGCGTGACCATCATCAGCGTGATCATCACCAGCGTGACCATCACCAGCGTGACCATCACCAGCGTGATCATCACCAGCGTGACCATCACCAGAGTGACCATCACCAGCGTGACCATCACCAGCGTGACCATCACCAGCGTGACCATTACCAGCGTGACCATCACCAGCGTGATCATCACCAGCGTGACCATCACCAGCGTGACCATCACCAACGTGATCATCACCAGCGTGACCATCACCAGCGTGACCATCACCAGCGTGACCATCACTAGCGTGACCATCACCAGCGTGACCATCACTAGAGTGACCACTAGCGTGACCATCACCAGCGTGACCATCACCAGAGTGACCATCACCAGAGTGACCATCACCAGCGTGACCATCACCAGCGTGACCATCACCAGCGTGACCATCACCAGCGTGACCATCACCAGAGTGACCATATGCCTGCGTGACCATCACCAGAGTGACCATCACTAGAGTGACCATCACCAGCGTGACCATCACGAGCGTGACCATCACCAGCGTGACCATCACCAGAGTGACCATCACCAGCGTGACCATCACCAGCGTGACCATCACCAGCGTGACCATCACCAGCGTGACCATCACCAGAGTGACCATATGCCTGCGTGACCATCACCAGCGTGACCATCACCAGCGTGACCATCACTAGAGTGACCATCACCAGCGTGACCATCACTAGAGTGACCATCACCAGCGTGACCATCACCAGAGTGACCATCACCAGAAAGACCATCACCAGAGTGACCATCACCAGCGTGACCATCACCAGCGTGACCATCACCAGCGTGACCATCATCAGCGTGATCATCACCAGCGTGACCATCACCAGCGTGACACTCATCAGCGTGATCATCACCAGCGTAACCATCACCAGCGTGACCATCACCAGCGTGACCATCACCAGCGTGATCATCACCAGCGTGACCATCAAAAGCGTGACCATCACCAGCGTGACCAACACCAGCGTGACCATCACCAGCGTGACCATCACCAGCGAGACCATTACCAGCGTGACCATCACCAGCGTGACCATCACCAGCGTGACCATTACCAGCGTGACCATCACCAACGTGATCATCACCAGCGTGACCATTACCAGCGTGACCATCACCAACGTGATCATCACCAGCGTGACCATCACCAGCGTGACCATCACCAGCGTGACCATCACCAGCGTGACCATCACCAGCGTGACCATCACTAGAGTGACCATCACCAGAGTGACCATATGCCTGCGTGACCATCACTAGAGTGACCATCACCAGCGTGACCATCATCAGCGTGATCATCACCAGCGTGACCATCACCAGCGTGACACTCATCAGCGTGATCATCACCAGCGTAACCATCACCAGCGTGACCATCACCAGCGTGACCATCACCAGCGTGATCATCACCAGCGTGACCATCAAAAGCGTGACCATCACCAGCGTGACCAACACCAGCGTGACCATCACCAGCGTGACCATCACCAGCGAGACCATTACCAGCGTGACCATCACCAGCGTGACCATCACGAGCGTGACCATTACCAGCGTGACCATCACCAACGTGATCATCACCAGCGTGACCATCACCAGCGTGACCATCACCAGCGTGACCATCACCAGCGTGACCATCACCAGCGTGACCATCACCAGCGTGACCATTACCAGCGTGACCATCACCAGCGTGACCATCACCAGCGTGACCATCACCATCGTGACCATCACCAGCGTGACCATCACCAGCGTGACCATCACCAGCGTGACCATCACTAGAGTGACCATCACCAGCGTGACCATCACCAGCGTGACCATCACCAGAGTGACCATCACCAGAGTGACCATCACCAGCGTGACCATCACCAGCGTGACCATCACCAGCGTGACCATCACCAGCGTGACCATCACCAGAGTGACCATATGCCTGCGTGACTATCACCAGAGTGACCATCACTAGAGTGACCATCACCAGCGTGACCATCACCAGAGTGACCATCACCAGCGTGACCATCACCAGAGTGACCATCACCAGAGTGACCATATGCCTGCGTGACTATCACCAGAGTGACCATCACTAGAGTGACCATCACCAGCGTGACCATCACCAGAGTGACCATCACCAGCGTGACCATCACCAGAGTGACCATCACCAGAGTGACCATCACCAGCGTGACCATCACCAGCGTGACCATCACTAGAGTGACCATCACCAGCGTGACCATCACCAGCGTGACCATCACCAGAGTGACCATTACCAGCGTGACCATCACCAGCGTGACCATCACCAGCGTGACCATCACCAGCGCGACCATCACCAACGTGATCATCACCAGCGTGACCATCACCAGCGTGACCATCACCAGCGTGACCATAACCAGAGTGACCATTACCACCGTGACCGTTACCAGCGTGACCATCACCAGCGTGACCATCACCAGCGTGACCATCACCAGCGTGACCATCACCAGCGTGACCATCGCCAGAGTGACCATCACCAGAGTGACCATCACCAGCATGACCATCACAAGCGTGACCATCACCAGCGTGACCATCACCAGCGTGACCATCATCAGAGTGACCATATGCCTGCGTGACCATCACTAGCGTGACCATCACCAGCGTGACCATCACCAGCGTGACCATCACCAACGTGATCATCACCAGCGTGACCATCACCAGCGTGACCATCACCAGCGTGACCATCACAAGCGTGACCATCACCATCGTGACCATCACTAGAGTGACCATCACTAGAGTGACCATCACTAGAGTGACCATCACCAGCGTGACCATCACCAGCGTGACCATCACCAGAGTGACCATCACCAGAATGACCATCACCAGAATGACCATCACCAGACTGACCATCACCAGAGTGACCATAACCAGCGTGACCATAACCAGCGTGACCATCACCAGCGTGACCATCATCAGCGTGATCATCACCAGCGTGACCATTACCAGCGTGACCATCACCAGCGTGATCATCACCAGCGTGACCATCACCAGCGTGACCATCACCAACGTGATCATCACCAGCGTGACCATCACCAGCGTGACCATCACCAGCGTGACCATCACTAGCGTGACCATCACCAGCGTGACCATCACTAGAGTGACCACTAGCGTGACCATCACCAGCGTGACCATCACCAGAGTGACCATCACCAGAGTGACCATCACCAGCGTGACCATCACCAGCGTGACCATCACCAGCGTGACCATCACCAGCGTGACCATCACCAGAGTGACCATATGCCTGCGTGACCATCACCAGAGTGACCATCACTAGAGTGACCATCACCAGCGTGACCATCACGAGCGTGACCATCACCAGCGTGACCATCACCAGAGTGACCATCACCAGCGTGACCATCACCAGCGTGACCATCACCAGCGTGACCATCACCAGCGTGACCATCACCAGAGTGACCATATGCCTGCGTGACCATCACTAGAGTGACCATCACCAGCGTGACCATCACCAGCGTGACCATCACTAGAGTGACCATCACCAGCGTGACCATCACTAGAGTGACCATCACCAGCGTGACCATCACCAGAGTGACCATCACCAGAAAGACCATCACCAGAGTGACCATCACCAGCGTGACCATCACCAGCGTGACCATCACCAGCGTGACCATCATCAGCGTGATCATCACCAGCGTGACCATCACCAGCGTGACACTCATCAGCGTGATCATCACCAGCGTAACCATCACCAGCGTGACCATCACCAGCGTGACCATCACCAGCGTGATCATCACCAGCGTGACCATCAAAAGCGTGACCATCACCAGCGTGACCAACACCAGCGTGACCATCACCAGCGTGACCATCACCAGCGAGACCATTACCAGCGTGACCATCACCAGCGTGACCATCACCAGCGTGACCATTACCAGCGTGACCATCACCAACGTGATCATCACCAGCGTGACCATCACCAGCGTGACCATCACCAGCGTGACCATCACCAGCGTGACCATCACCAGCGTGACCATCACTAGAGTGACCATCACCAGAGTGACCATATTCCTGCGTGACCATCACTAGAGTGACCATCACCAGCGTGACCATCATCAGCGTGATCATCACCAGCGTGACCATCACCAGCGTGACACTCATCAGCGTGATCATCACCAGCGTAACCATCACCAACGTGACCATCACCAGCGTGACCATCACCAGCGTGATCATCACCAGCGTGACCATCAAAAGCGTGACCATCACCAGCGTGACCAACACCAGCGTGACCATCACCAGCGTGACCATCACCAGCGAGACCATTACCAGCGTGACCATCACCAGCGTGACCATCACCAGCGTGACCATCACCAACGTGATCATCACCAGCGTGACCATCACCAGCGTGACCATCACCAGCGTGACCATCACCAGCGTGACCATCACCAGCGTGACCATTACCAGCGTGACCATCACCAGAGTGACCATATGCCTGCGTGACCATCACTAGAGTGACCATCACCAGCGTGACCATCACGAGCGTGACCATCACCAGCGTGACCATCACCAGCGTGACCATCATCAGAGTGACCATATGCCTGCGTGACCATCACTAGAGTGACCATCACTAGCGTGACCATCACCAGCGTGACCATCACCAGCGTGACCATCACCAACGTGATCATCACCAGCGTGACCATCACCAGCGTGACCATCACCAGCGTGACCATCACTAGAGTGACCATCACCAGCGTGACCATCACCAGAGTGACCATTACCAGCGTGACCATCACCAGCGTGACCATCACCAGCGTGACCATCACCAACGTGATTATCACCAGCGTGACCATCACTAGAGTGACCATCACAAGCATGACCTTCACCAGAGTGACCATCACCAGCGTGACCATCACCAGCGTGACCATCACCAGCGTGACCATCACTAGAGTGACCATCACCAGCGTGACCATTACCAGCGTGACCATCACCAGCGTGACCATCACTAGAGTGACCATCACCAGCGTGACCATCACCAGCGTGACCATTACCAGCGTGACCATCACCAGCGTCACCATCACCAGCGTGACCATCACCAACGTGATCATCACCAGCGTGACCATCTGTTACGGCCCTCTCGGGACGCAACCGGGTTCTTACTCTGATGTTGTTAGAGGAAGATATATGTATCCGTTCCCAAGCCAGTATTGGCTATCAAGGGATGAGATCCGTGACGCAATTAACTTAAAGGGAGTAGGGAAAGAAAGCTAAGAACTTAATATAATATAATGTTCACCATCACCGATTAAATATATAGAATAAAAGAGTACACAAGGGGGAGGGGTATTAACACTTTACAAGGGGATCGTGCACAATCTAGTCTTCTGCTGAAGACTCTTGATCAAGAAACTAGGTGCCGAGTCCGCGGTGCTTTCTTCGTGGCCTCAAGACGTGTCCTCTGAGAACGCCGAGCCTACCCTGGCCACAGGTCAGCCACAACACAGGTCCACTGGGGGCACCGTCGTGGAGGCCGTCAACCACACGTCCAGCAGGTCTGCTGGCAGGTACTGAGCCACCAAGGCTGGAACGGCCACTCCACGAACGATAAAAGGGGTACGCCCTAGACAGGAGTCTCGTGTGATATCACCAATCACCCTCCTGTCCTCAATACCCCAGTGGATTATCGTCTCCAACCGTCGGTCCCGGGTAAATCCTTTCACTGCCACTCCACTGGCAGGCTTAACACACCACAGTGTTCTTCCGGGGGGACGACGTCACAACAGCTGCAGCAAACTTCACAGTATGGAGACTGGCTGCCTCGGGTAGACTGACTCCACCTTCAACACAGTGGTCCCAGGTCGGCTCTGTAAGCAGACACGTCATCAATAACTGGGACACTAATACACCACACTCACAGGCTCAGATACTAACACCTGACGTATCCAGTCCATAGATGGCGCTGTCGTCGGAGCACCACCTCACCAGAGGTCAGGAGCGGCGGTGTTGAGCGCTGAACCAGACTGGAAACTGGTCCTCGAGGCCAGTACACGCTGTCCTCACTAGGTGTCGTCGTTCGTTTGGCGGGGGTTTCGGGATCTGACCCACAGATGGCGTGTTTGTCACTGCTCCAGGCTCGGACGCTGGATCCGGGTTCGTAACACCATCACCAGCGTGACCATCACCAGCGTGACCATCACCAGCGTGACCATCACCAGCGTGACCATCACCAGCGTGACCATCACCAGTGTGACCATCACCAGTGTGACCATCACCAGCGTGACCATCACCAGCGTGACCATCACCAGCGTGACCATCACCAACGTGACCATCACCAACGTGACCATCACCAGAGTGACCATATGCCTGCGTGACCATCACTAGAGTGACCATCACTAGCGTGACCATCACCAGCGTGACCATCACCAGCGTGACCATCACCAGCGTGACCATCACCAGAGTGACCGTCACCAGAGTGACCGTCACCAGAGTGACCATCACCAGCGTGACCATCACCAGCGTGACCATCACCAGCTTGACCATCACCAGCGTGACCATCACCAGCGTGACCATCACCAGCGTGACCATCACCAGCGTGACCATCATCAGCGTGATCATCACCAGCGTGACCATCACCAGCGTGACTATCACCAGCGTGACCATCACCAGCGTGATCATCACCAGCGTGACCATCACCAGCGTGACCATCACCAGCGTGACCATCACCAGCGTGACCATCACCAGCGTGACCATTACCAGCGTGACCATCACCAGCGTGACCATCACCAGCGTGACCATCACCATCGTGACCATCACCAGCGTGACCATCACCAGCGTGACCATCACCAGCGTGACCATCACTAGAGTGACCATCACCAGCGTGACCATCACCAGCGTGACCATCACCAGAGTGACCATCACCAGAGTGACCATCACCAGCGTGACCATCACCAGCGTGACCATCACCAGCGTGACCATCACCAGCGTGACCATCACCAGCGTGACCATCACCAGAGTGACCATATGCCTGCGTGACTATCACCAGAGTGACCATCACTAGAGTGACCATCACCAGCGTGACCATCACCAGAGTGACCATCACCAGCGTGACCATCACCAGAGTGACCATCACCAGCGTGACCATCACCAGCGTGACCATCACTAGAGTGACCATCACCAGCGTGACCATCACCAGCGTGACCATCACCAGAGTGACCATTACCAGCGTGACCATCACCAGCGTGACCATCACCAGCGTGACCATCACCAGCGCGACCATCACCAACGTGATCATCACCAGCGTGACCATCACCAGCGTGACCATCACCAGCGTGACCATAACCAGAGTGACCATTACCACCGTGACCGTTACCAGCGTGACCATCACCAGCGTGACCATCACCAGCGTGACCATCACCAGCGTGACCATCACCAGCGTGACCATCGCCAGAGTGACCATCATCAGAGTGACCATCACCAGCATGACCATCACAAGCGTGACCATCACCAGCGTGACCATCACCAGCGTGACCATCATCAGAGTGACCATATGCCTGCGTGACCATCACTAGAGTGACCATCACTAGCGTGACCATCACCAGCGTGACTATCACCAGCGTGACCATCACCAGCGTGACCATCACTAGAGTGACCATCACCAGTGTGACCATCACTAGAGTGACCATCACCAGCGTGACCATCACCAGCGTGACCATCACCAGCGTGACAATCACCAGCGTGACCATCACCAGAGTGACCATCGCAAGAGTGACCATCACCAGAGAGACCATCACCAGCGTGACCATCACCAGAGTGATCATCACCAGAGTGACCATCACCAGCGTGACCATCACCAGAGTGACCATCGCCAGAGTGACCATCACCAGAGTGACCATCGCCAGAGTGACCATCACCAGAGTGACCATCACCTGCGTGACCATCACCAGAGTGACCATATGCCAGCGTGACCTTCAAAATAGTGACTAAGCACCTGCTTGACCATCACAAGAGAGTGGGGAAATTATTCACCATTCTCTCATATAATTGATCATATATGATTTATCTGTTATAAATTTCCTTTAGGAACCTGTAGCTGTTGCATTAGTCGTCACATCTTACAAAGTTATGATCATGAAACGATCTAGATCATAAATAGTTTTCGAATTCTTTATATGATATTGAGTGTATCTGAGAATTCACTTTAGAGACAACCAAATTCTTCAGAACAAACATTTTTAGCATAATCTTTTCATATTTTAAATCTATGATTTATAATGCAATAAAAGTATAACTAAGGAATAATCTCTGTTTAGGACAAAAGTTCTCTTGCAAGTTTCAGGTAGACGTTTACTAGAACTGTAATGTGCTTTCATTCAATAAAAAATATATAGAAAAACTATTCAGGTAGTTTGAGGGTGGTGTGGTTTCTCATGGTAATGGATTTACATAGAGGACTGGCTCGACGGGCTAAGATTACTTAATTTTACTTTTTGGAGTATATATGTCATCCACATAACAAGATCATATTATCTCTCAAATATATCTTAATTCGAATGATATGTTTTTTTATCAGAAATTACATAGTTATATTTGTTCAAAAGTTGGTAATTTTACAAAGTTACTAACCTGGAAACCCTCTCTTCTGTGGGGGGGATATGTCATCTTGGAGGAGAAGATGGGGACAGTCGTCAAGTCCCCTTCTCTGGGCAGTCTCTGGAAGGGCGCCTCTTGGCATCCGTGGCCCGACGCCGTTCACATCTCTTTGACAGGACCCCTCAAGTCAAGGAGGGCCTTGACGTGGAGTGGGCACTCAATCAAGTGTGCCCAATCACTATATTGATTGTGATTGGGCACTTCTTCGGATTGGGCACTCTTGTCTGGCTGAACATCTCCATCGTCTATGGTTGGTGGATTTTCCTTACTACAGGTGGTGCCCAAACCAGGAAGGTACTGTGGAACAGCTACTTCACTGTACACGGTTTTATAGTGCTCGCATCAGACAACAGAATTCTGCATGTAGCTTGTATATTCTTCTCCTCACGGTTCTTGTTCTCCTTGACTTGACTCCTGGTACGTGAGATATGAAGACGTCCATTAAGACATCCTTCACATCTTTTGCTTTATTGACACGTCCGTTGACTGAAGAGGCTGTAGGAATCCCATCACTTTTCGCAATTTCCCGGTATCATGCAGCCGGGATAAGCTGATCAGGGATTGAATGCTGGGGTGCATCTGATCCCTGATCTTCGTCGTTCTTAAGTCAACAACAACAACACAGACGCCATGTTATCAACAGACTTAAACGAGTTTCCATGCGACTCTATTTCATGGCCACCAATTGATCAACAAGAGTTCTATTGGACGTTTATATATAAACCTGATCACTGTACACTCCTTGAAGGAATTAGGAAGTTGTTTAGGGACCCAAGATTAAAATAAACTATGACGTCACAAGTTGTTTAAGTGAACAGTGGAGAAAATGGAAATTTCACCCAATAGCTGGTGATGATGGCATACTTTGTTACACCTGATAAAAGAAAATATCATTCTCGGCTCGAAGGAGAGCAAAGGGAGACTGAATTAATCAAGATAGAGACATGAAAATCCGGATACCCATATCTTCAAATCAAGAGTGGTTGGTGGTGGTTTTCGTCTCTTTAATTTGGATCCATGTTAAGCGAGTTGTTAACCACTAATCTTATTCTTTGCAGAGTATATCAGTTATATAACAGTCATTAAGCCTAACCACATGTTAGTATCAGTGATTAAAGATTATATTTATTAGTGTGAACGACCTGGATGTTGCTTCTAAAAGAAAAGATGAAAATCGGTAAGTCTCAGCAGGACTGTTTTCATCTTCTGGGTTTTCTTCCTACAAAAACTTCATTAAGTCTCGATCTTCCTCCTGTAAACCAAATCTTAAAAAAACTTTACATATTTCAGCTGTAAAGGCAAATCGGTTTACTGCAAATCTCAGTAATATGTTATTTAACTTTTGAGTCGAACTTTAACAAGTTACCATGCAATCGTTAAGACTTACTGCTTTAGTTTTAGAGCTGCAGTTGAAAACTATCCTTAAATGAGTAGCTATTTATTCTTGACTAACCACCATATGTAATTAATAATAATGGCCTATTCTATTACTGTCATGTTTCACGACTTCTATGAAATTATTTTGTCGGTGTTAAGGAATACTCCCATAATAAAGTTTTAAATGCTCTGGATTTTTTCTTAGCTTTGTTATTTTTTATTTGAATTAGCTCAATTTGCCACGCTATAATTGGTACATAAGGTTTATATACCTATAATGCCTTATAAATACCTATACCTATAAATAATTTTATATACCTTTATTTATACCCCTATAATGTCAACCCATGTCTGTTATTTTTAAACAATGCTGTTTGTCAGCCAAAACGTATTTTTGCTGTTTTTTTGCCATGTTCCCCCCTTTTTTATTTTTTATATTTTCTCAACACATTTTATACTTTAATCTCAATTAGTATTAAGTTTTAGTCTTTAGTGTTTTTCCTGCCCGAAACGTTTTGCATAATAGTGGCTTTAGGCATTGTATGTACTAGCTCTGTTTATAAATTCATCAATATTTGTATCACCCCTTGCATGTATGTACTTTACCTGAATAAGCATTTGAATTTGAATTTATGGTTAATTTCCAAAGGTAACCTCACCTAATTTTGCCCATATTTATACTGTTCAGTATCTAAAAACTGATTGAAAGCACTTGAATCACCAGGGATTGGTCGATCAGGATGTATTCCAAGTGCATCAAGTTCCCACAATTTATGAACAGATTAAAGTCCATCACCAATCATGTTAGAGATTTCTAGTAGTGACTGTTCTTTACCCAGTCAAGCAACGATGATGGTTTCTGCATGTTGTAAACTTTCAGGAGATGAAGATTCAAATTGAATACAGGTCTAGTTATCCGCATTCATCCTGTAAACTCATACCAATTGATTTCACTGTCCCAAAAATGAAATGTTGATAGTAATCAGTATTCCTATTTCAACAGTTTGGTCGGAATCGATGTGAGGATATGCTAATGGGATTCCTTTTTCATTCAGAAATAAAGTGGCGGCTCTATGACCAGTCACTTGTAGATCTGACGGAACTTTATCCACCAGTATGGCTTAGGGGTGTCTTTTGGTATGTTTATGGACGGGTTTACCTCTGGATATATCTTACGACTTGTATTGGTTAAAAATCTAGTTATACTTAATGTTTTTGGACTAGAAGGTTGAAGATATCTTCAGCTACTTTTTTACTGATAAAGATCCTTAGTGAGCCTTGATCAAACAATCCTCTTGTTTGAAACCAGTTCCTTCATTGATTAAAGTCAGTTGTGCAGTAGGCAAGGTAGCTGCTGTGTTAGCTTGTACTACTAAGGCATTAACAACGCTCTGTACTTTGCAGTATTACGCATCTGATGAGGACTTACCCTCTACTGGCTTTGCCTGAGGTGATATATTTGTGTTGTGTGTGTCTACAGAATGTGGCGTGTTAGCACCCTTACTGCATATTTTACATGTTTGCAACTGAGTGTTACATTCACATGAATCATGTTTCTGCAAACAGTGAGTGAACCACTGTAAATACTTCAATCGATTGACTCTACTTGTATGGTAAGAATAGGCTGTGCATTGGTACACAGTATGTGCTTCCTGACAGAACAAACATCTAGGTGTTCTTGTAGCACCTTTTGTCTCATCTGTTTTAAGTGCTTGTGTTGCTAAAGGTTTATTTGCTGTGGGTGATACTGCGTATGTTCTAACATTACCTTGTTTACACCTAAAGGATGGGGGATTATATTGCTATGATTTCTAATTGCGTGTTTGGACTCTTTAAATTTTTGTTTGAAGACACTTGTTTAGAGTCCTTATCTTGTACTCCGAATTTACCCAGTGAACATAAACACTTTATGTATCAACCTGTCTTCTTACAAATTACGTCTGAATTTGGCCGTTAACCCGTATCGCCGAAAATGGACGTAGTTTGAGAATTAAAAATAATTGAAAATAAATTTTGGATTTTTTCCCCCTGAACAGCAAGTTAAGGATCCTCTTGTAGGTTAGGAGGGCAGGAAGTTCTATTAAAGTTTCAAAACGTCATGAAAACCGTTAATTGAATGTTTCCTCTCCTAACCTAACCGAGTAAGCCGGAGGACTCAAACAGAATACGGGACAGTACGTCACTTACATGAGCCGATTTCACTTGAAATTAATTTATTTTTGCCCATAGCAGGCATACGAGCGAAAAACGATTATTTTAAGAGGACAGGTTGATGTATGACTAAAGTCCTTCAAAGATTTGCTGTAATGATAAAAAAATAGTATTTTAATGTGAACACAGATTGTCCGTAATATTATTAGGTATTTTCCTTTCAATAATCACCTTCAAAAGCCACTCTGTAACCTCTGTGAATTCTTTAGTACTGAGCGCTTTGATGATAGATATTATGGACAATCAAAATGATTGCAGTGATTTAAATGTTTTATTACGAGAGGGTAAATCCAATAATTGATATGAGAGACTTACAATTGCTGTCTCCCTATCACTACAATTATCATGTAACAGTTGTATGGCTAAGTCATATTCATCCTTCGTCAATGGCAAGTTTGCCATGCTTTGCCTAGCCTCTCCTTTTAACTGATCTTGTAGTCACTGAAGTTTTTTTTTTTTTTAAATGAAGCCTTAGAGTATATAAAATAATCAAAAGACCTCTAGGAGGTGTCCCAGTCATCATCATCTTTGCTCTCAAAATATGGTAAAATGTACCTCTGGGAGCTCAGCTTCTGTTTGTGGGTTAGCTGATGAACATGCTTGAGTAGTTGAGTTGACATTTGACTGTGCTACTTGTCATGTTCATAGAAAACGGCACCATCCGTTTGTATGCGCTGCGTTTCATATGCCAGCAGTAGGTAAACAAGAGAGAGCGTACAGGACTCCCACCAAGCTTGGAAGCTGCTAGTCATGTATCATTATAAGTATTAAAGTCAGTAACCAAGCAATGGCTTTATATCAACCCTACTCCAAGACTTCCTCAGCAACACAACACCACACTGACGACGAAAATGAACTGTGAACACAGGTATGTGTTCAGCTCAAAACACAAGGCAGAAGCAAGCTGTCTCGCCCCGGAGGAGAAGGAGAAGTCGTGCTGTCTGTTAGTGCCATACCAACGCTGTGTGCCTACCGATGCTGTGTGCTAACCAATGCTGTGTGCTAACCAATGCTGTGTGCTAAGGAAGCTATGTGCAGACAAGCTGTGTGCTAAGGAATCTGCGATATCTGCCGATGCTGTGTTCGAAACGACGCTTTGATGCTGTGTACAAAACCTGATGTTTTGTGTACGAAACAACGCTCTATGCTACACAATTCATCATGCTGTGAACTGTCTGCTGTGTTGACAGTGCTGAAAGCTCATCAAACAACAACTGCTGTACCAACTGCTGTGCAGCTGTGAGTAGGAACAACAACACATATACACAATATGTATATGTAATTACTATATGTAAGCTGCAGATAGAACTAAGTGCAGCACAAGCAGAGATAAAAAGCCTAAAAACAGGCCCTCATCAGACTCTGACCCAGGGGACCAACCCCCAGGTACCAGGAGATGTAGCAATGGCAGGGGCCCCTACAAGTGGTCCAACCTTTGCTGAAATGCTGAAGAGCCCAGGAGCAATGTCCACAGTCAAGGAAGTTGTAATGAAAGCAGTAACCTCACAGGAGGCAGCTAGATGCACAAGCCAGCTAATGGAAAGGAAAAGAGCTGTAGTAGTGGTAGGTGTCAAGGAACAAGAGGGCTCCACAAGGGAGGAAACGAGGACTAAGGACAAAGCTGCAGTGGCAGGGATATTAAAGGAGATAGGAATGGAAGGGGCTGAACGAGACATAGAAAAGTTTTTTCCGGATTGGCCAGTACAACAGAGATAAAAAGAGACTGATCAAGGTAGTATTCAAGAGCGAGGACATCAAAGAGGACATCCTAGTAAAGAAGAGCAAACTGAGGTATGCAAGGAACTACAAAGAGGTATGTGTTCAGAGGGACATGACCAGAGACAGGATCGTATTCCAGGGACCTGCCCAAAACGCTACGCGTACTAGTGGCTGTACAAGAATGTAACAACTCTTTGTTACATTCTTGATATCTTGATATCTTGTATATATCTAAAAAAAAAAATAGTAAGGGCAGCAGATGCAAGGAAAAGGCGCAAGGAGAGGGAAGGGAGCCAGGGAATCTCAGCTTCCAACCCAGCATCCCCAGAGGGGAGTGGGGAACCCCAATCCAGCAACCCAAGAACCCCAGGGGGGAATGCAACACCCCAGCCCACCACCCAATAGGGCTCCCCCCTATCCCCCAGCACAAACCCTTCCTTGCCCCTGCACAATGCCCATCATGAAACCCAAATCCTCCCCCTCCCCTTACCCCCAATTATCCCCCTGTTTTCCCAGCCCCTGGTCTTCTTCCTGCCCCAAGCAGGCCTGAGCAAGACCAAAGCCCTCAATCCCCCACTCCACCTCCCCCCAATCTCTTGTCTGGTCTTCTTCCTGCTCCAAGCAGGCCTGAGCATGACCAAAACCCTCTATCCTCCACTCCACCTCCCCCCGAACCCCTGTCAACTACACCGCAGGAGGGCGTGCCCTGTCCCCAAGCAATCCCTGCCCCCTCACCCCCAGGACTTCTTCCTGCCCCAAGCAGGCCTGAAGGAAGTCCTAAGCCCTCCATCCCCCACTCCACCTCCCCCTGAACCCCTGGCAACTACCTCACAGGAGGATGAGCCTACCCAAGTAGCAACGACCATGGAACAACTTCCTACACTTGTGGGGAGTGAGGGTGAAATTGGATAAAAGAAAGTGAGCTTCAAGGTAATGTACTCAAACATTGATGGGATTACCAATAAAGCAAGTGAACTGGCAAAAAGGGCGCAAGAAGAAAAGCCTGATGTAATAGGACTAACGGAAACAAAATTGTCAGGAGTCATAACAGATGCTGTGTTTCCAAAGGACTACTATATAGTAAGGAAAGAGTGGGAAGGGAGAGGAGGTGGAGGAGTGGCCCTGCTGATAAGGAAGGACTGGAGTTTTGATGAGATGGAAATTCCGGGCTGTGACGGATTCAGAGATTACATAACAGGAACTATAACAATGGGTGGACCTAAGATAATAGTGGCAGTCATTTACAACCTTCCCCTAAATGACAGAAGACCTAGACAGGAGTTTGATTGGAACAACATGGCAACCATTAATATAATAGTGAGAGCAGCTTCAGTTGCCTGCAGGAATGGCTCAAGACTCTTAATCATGGGCGATTTCAACCATGGAAAGATAGACTGGGAGAATGGGGACCCACATGGAGGTGCAGATACGTGGAGAGCTAAACTCTTGGAAGTGGCAACAAGGAATTTTCTGAGCCAGCATGTCAAGGAACCCACAAGAGTGAGAGTCAATGATGAACCAGCTAGACTCGAATTGATATTCACCCTGAATGAGTCAGAAATAAGGGAAGTCAAAGTTGAAGCCCCCATAGGAATGAGTGACCACAGTGTACTGACCTTTGAGTACTTGGTGGAGGTAGGGATAGCCTATCCAAGTATGGGATCGGAAGGAAAAAGACTGAATTACCGAAGAGGAAAATATGACGAGATGAGGAACTTCCTCAGGGGAATACCATGGGAAACAGAACTTAGAGACAAGAATGTGCAGGTCATGATGGATTTTGTCACCCAGAAGTGCCAGGAAGCTGCAGACAGGTTTATCCCCGTCCAAAATGAGAAAAACGAAAAACAACAGAAAAACCCATGGTTCAACTAGGAATGCAAGGTAGCGAAACAACTGAGTAAAAGAACATGGAGAAACTACAGAAATGTTGGAAATTTCCAACACTAATAAACTACTATGTAATATAATAAATCATTATCATTATATACTAACTACAGTAGTTACTAATTTCACTAACGGTAGTGTCAACATAAATTAACCATTTCATCTGTGTATTAATGCTAGAATTCTCATGAAATCGAGTAGCAACATTGCCTCAGATAATGTCCAGTTAGACACATTTATTACCAATGGGTTAGAGAATTGAATGTGGTTCTCTAAAATTATCAGTATTCCATGTAATAATTACTTACGAATAATATAACTCCCAATAATCTCAAACCGAGAGTTATTAACTAAAATTGTTATGTAGTAGCAGTCCTTTCTGTTACGTACGAATGTCATGGAGAAAATAAAATCTTCTCCATTTCTCGTTTGACACCATAAAACGAGAATATGATAATATTTAAATCCCTATAATTGCAACCCAGTTCTCATTAACGTATTACATCCATAATTGCGAGGAAAAGAATTATTTGTGATTAATAATTTCTGTGGTGAATGCGAGAGACAGGTTGAGGGAGGCGGCGACGCCATTGTGCGAGTAAAGGCATCCCTGGCATGAAGAGTGGCGAGACACGTGGTAGTAACTTGGGAATTTATCGGCAAGAATTACGCTGATACTCGGTCAACAGTTAATCATTACTTATCCACGTGTTCTATAGTGCCCAGCCAGTTAATAACGCGTCAACAATTGAAGCCAAGACCCGTAATTACACGTACACAGCAGTGGACGTCAGGGACTAGCTGACGTGGTTTCGGCAGACCTCAGTATTTAATATGCTCATGTTAAGTATATGTTTCTCGTTTGATGCATCATCCTAGATTATATATTTGTGAGTAGTCTGTCGTCATATAGCGAGGATACTCAATATACAACGTTAGTAAAATTTCGACAATTTCCTCCGTTTTCATGAATATTGAAAATAAAACGTAACCTATTCAAATGCTACTTAAATTTCTCTGATTTCAGCGTGTATACGAGGAGTCATCAAGTTGTTTCTCATCATTCGTGATATTCACCTCGAGTTCTTTCTTTGTGGAGATCCTGTGACCACGAGGACGAATGACGAAATGATGTTACAGAAATCGTCTTAAAGCTAAGACATTTTTTCGTACAAATTTATTTAATATGATTATTGATTCTTATGCAATTCCTGTAGAATCTTTGCATTGAATAGATTATTACCAGAAATGATGATTGGTAATTAATGTGTTTTGCTCTGACTGTTGCTCAGCAATTCATGATCTTTAATATTCACAGTTTGAGTTCTCATATCTTGAATCTGTAGTAGTTTAGATTTATTATATCATTTACTCAACAATGAACTGGTGGCGAACCACACTGGTTCCTAGATATATATGAATTTCTAGAAATACACCCCCCAATGTAGGCCTTTGAGGCTCTGACTTTAATTAATTAATAATACAGTCCATTCATTATTTCAAGTTATTATTCTTTTAATGATTATCCATAGACACTGGTTCTCTAGTGTTATTCTAATGATCACTTTTATTAGTTTTCCCTCTTTTCTCAAAAGTGGGTGGTCCTTCGATTTATTAAATCCAGTAAGTAAATAATTGAATATATGAGTCAAGCCCCAGATATCCCACATTATGGTCCTTATCGAACCGGATGTATACTAATTGGTAATAACTAATCACCTTGTGAGGTAGTTTAAACTAACCACATTTATTAATTGTGTCTACCGGCAGTGTACCACATAGGTTAGCCTAATTCACACCAATTTATTTGCTGTTTATACCTCATGTATAAAGTAGCACTCGTGGGACACAGTCAATTGCCCACAACACTCAGACCTATACCTCACACTGAGGTAAGAATCTTCAGGTCACCAGGAGCAACAGCTCCTAACTTCTATAATAACTCCACATTAACACCTGCGTTAGAGTGGCCTCACCATCTAACTATTATTTATTTAGGTGGTAATGACATCCATCCTACTCGACACCCAGCTGAGGTAATTAATCACCTTAAAACAATAATTTCCTCATTTAAACTCATTAGCAGTTCAGTAGTGTTCACATTGGTGGAACCTCGCCAACTGAGCAATAATAATCGTTGGGGGGAGTGACTCCAGAATATTACCAAAGAGCTGCCAAATATATAAACTTTAGGCTGAGAAAGCGAGTACGATTGGATGCCACTTATATTCAATTTACAGCCAGACCATACAGGCAAATCCTGGCAAGAGATGGAATACACCTGTCAGGTGAGTCTAGGTCACATGTAGTTGACGAATTGATCAACACAATCAATCACCATAAAAGGCTGTGGATGGCAAGCCAAATTAATTGTACATAATTGTATTTTCACCTGTGTGTGCAATTGCACATTTATATAAACTATAAAATCTAAAAAAAACAAAAATACAGCACAACTATATATTCACATTACTGCACCAAAATTAATCTATGCCAACCTTTATTAGGTAGGAATTTAGGCTGTGATTGTGATGAATTTGGCACAAATGCAGACTAAATAAATTTGTAGTTTCTTAAGTAGAAATTCTTACAACTAGACTTGAGCTAGTTAGTAGTACATACATTATTCATTCTTGTGCTGACCCTGTCAAGGGTGGGATTTAACCTTAGGGTAACTCTGATTAGAGTATATCCATATTAATTATTTGTGTACTCATTATTTGTGTGTATGCATTTTGAGTGCCGCTGAATGATCACCATTACATCTAATGGTGATAGAGATGAGCTAGCCGGAAGAAAGTTAATGGTGAAGTTCAAGCACTGCTCAAAATCCATAGCTACTTATTGTTAGGTAGGTACATTTCGACTACATTTCGGTACAACTTCGAGTGAGGTAGAGTGTAATTTAGCCAGATTAATTTAGGCTATACTCAATATTACTTGTCAACTAATGAGCAAGTACCCAAGCTTCATTAGTAATACTTATTCAAGTCCTATGAAATTTGGACTTAAAGCCACCATGGCTACTCCTGAACAATTAAGGAGAACCTATATTGGCCTTAAAGGTCATTTAACTAGACTAATTAATAAGTCTGATACCTTGTCTAAAGCAAATCCCATTGATTCCTATCGACTAGAAACATCAGTGAGAGTGGCTGATCTAAAATTTGATCAAGTTATATCTGCAATCCAGTCTTATCTCAACCTATTGAATGCAACTGAAACTGATCCTGATGAAATGGATAAACTTATAGCAGATATTTCTCAGTATGAAGATGAGACTCAAGATAAACTTGACATACTATCCAATATAGTAACACAATCTATATCTAATGCAAATAATACTATGTCTCAATCCAGTAATCAATTACCTGAGGTTCGTCTACCTACTTTCGACTTACCTACATTTGCAGGGCTGGATGAAGAAAATTGGGACACATTTTGGACTTCATTTGAAGTTCATATACATAAGAAATCTTCTCTTGACAGGATTTCTAAATTCTCATACCTGATTAGTCTTCTCAAAGGGGAGGCTAAAAAGGTCATAAATAACCTAGCTCTCACTGAGAGTAATTATGAGGAAGCTATAAAACTGCTAAAGTTGAACTATTGCAACAAGGAGTTGAGTATAGCTAACCTGTATTACCAGTTGCTGGATCTGAATGCACCAAGTAACAGACCAGACTCACTTCAAAGCTTCAGGCTAGAAGTAGAGTCTCTAGTGAAGGCCTTAGGTACTAAAGTTGATGTACCAGCCTCAGAATGGTCAATCAAGTTACTTTTGCGGAGGAAATTGCCTCGAAATATCTTAGCAGAAATCTGCTCACACTATAAAACCGAGTTTCTCACTCTCGAGCAAATATTCGAGGGACTGAGAATAACGCTTAACAGGTTGAAGACTCATGATAAGATTAAACCTGAGTCTAAACCATCTAATCTTGACACCTCAGTCAAACCCAAATCGACTTTGAATAAGTCCAATAAATTCAAACCTAAGACTACTCCATCCACTGGAAAAAGGAGTGGTAGTGTAGGTATTTATTCTGTATCTCCCTCTGACGTTACAACTGATATGTCCACTAAAAGGACAAACTCAGCCAGAGAGAGAAAGTGTCTGTTCTGTGATCAAGAACATGTCACCTACCAATGCCCTGTTTATCCTAACTTTAATACCAGGATTAAACGGCTACAAGAATTACACAGATGCACCAAGTGCATAGGTTCTCATGATCCCAGTAAATGTGTAGTGCAGCTACGATTATGCAGTAGAGGCAACAAAGGTGTACATCATTATGCCTTATGTAGAAAAACTTCTACACAATCTATGACAACTGGGGAGAATTTTATGAATTCTACCACAGTACAATATTGCAAGGTACATCAAGAAATAAATGTACTTGCTACTGAGTCAGGCAATAATACCACTCTGCCTACAGCTCAACTCAAACTAATTGACAGGAAATCTAGAGTTAACACTAGAGGTCTCTTTGATCAAGGATCACAGAAAACCTTCATCACACAACAATTAGTCAAGCAGTTAAAATTAAAACCTGCCAAAAGTGTGAGACTGAATATTTCTGGGTTCTTGACTAATAGTGGACCTCGTGAATACCAAGTAGTCAAGGTGTTAGTGAGACTTGGATCTTCCACTAGTCCAATACAAGCGGTAGTAGTAGATAAACTTCCTTCAGACCTGCAGGTCACAGGACTAGCTCGCACTGCGAGATATCTTAAACGAAACCGCATGAGGCTAGCAGACTACAAAATAAATTCTGACTGCCTCACTGATGTTGGTATACTTATAGGCGCTGACCATTATTATAAATTTATAACGGGATGCACCAGACAACATGGAATGAATTTGTTGTCATCTGCCGGAGGCAAATTGCTTACTGGACCGGTGCTTTTCCAACAAAATCCAGCGTCAACCAACCAACAATCTACCAATACAATAGTGGCATGACTACGCTTGGAACAGTCACCCTTACATTTCAGAGAAATATCTGAAGATAATGAGTCTGATCCACCTGTACATCGTCTGTGGGATTTAGACACTTTAGGTATTGTCCCTGAGCAACCAAGCCCTGATGATATGTGGACTTACCAGCAATATCTAGACACAGTTGTCTATTAGGACCAACAATACTGGGTGAGACTACCATGGAAGTTGAATCATCAACAACTTCCAGTTAATTATTTCATGGCAGCCTCTCAATTACAGTCTCAATTAATACGGCTGAAGAAGCAGCCAAACTGAACATGTATCATCAATTAATTCAACAACAACTCAATAGTAAATTTATCGAAGTTGTTGATAATGATGACCGAAAAATAGGTCACTATTTACCCCATCACGCTGTGGTGAAAGATTCATTGACAACGCCAATACGTATTGTCTTCAACTGTAGTGCCAAAGTGAAGCCAAACAGCGTGTCCTTGAATGAATGTCTCCAAACGGGACCTAGCCTAACACAAAAGCTACATGATGTACTATTACGATTCCGTACTATTATTTTCGCTTATACTGCTGATATCAGTAAAGCTTTCCTTAGAGTAGGCTTGCAAGAAGAGGATCGTAATTACACCAAATTTCTCTGGATTAAGGACCCACTGGATCCTGACAGTGATGTCATAACTTACCGATTTGCCTCTGTGCTATTCGGAGCGACTTCCTCCCCGTTTCTACTTCAAGCCACATTAGATACACATTTGAGGAAGTTAAATAGCCCTTATAAGGCAGAGATCAGTGACAACCTGTATGTCGATAATTTCCAGGGAACTACAAATGACAAATCCAAATTGCTAGAAATCTACCATGAAGCTAACCGTAAGTTATTAGGAGCCAATATGCCACTACAATCATGGGCCTCAAACAATAAATCATTAAACCAGATTATCGAGAAAGAATTTCCAGGCTATCAGGTGCCTAATCAATTAAAAGTTCTGGGCGTGGAATGGAACACAGGTACTGACGAGATGAATGTCAAGTCAGTACAAACCAATAATTCATCCCTCACCATGAGAAAATTACTCTCGTATGTCAGTCAACCATTTGACCCTTTAGGCTTACTTAGTCCTATATTAATAAGGGGCAAATTCTTAATGCAGGAATGCTGGCAGAAACATATGGGATGGGATGATCCGTTGCC
The DNA here is from genome assembly GCF_040958095.1 of Procambarus clarkii. NCBI lineage: Eukaryota > Metazoa > Arthropoda > Malacostraca > Decapoda > Cambaridae > Procambarus > Procambarus clarkii. The sequence goes on from NC_091187.1 coordinate 33,670,245, forward strand.
AATTGAGTTGCAAGATAAATGGCAGATACTCACAACGGATTTCAATCAATTAGGTGTTTTGAAATTTCCTCGTAATGCTTCAGGACAAAACTTACCCACAAATTTGCACGTTTTTTGCGATGCCTCTGGCGAAGCGTATGGCGCTGCAGCCTACTTAGTCAATAGTGCACAATCAATTTTGCTCACATCTAAAGCAAGAGTTGCTCCAATCAAGAAGAGATCTTTACCTCAAATGGAGTTAACTGCATTGCTGGTGGGAGTAAGATTGGCTCATTGCCTGACCAAGACACTTAATAATATCCACTTTGGTGAAATCGTCGTGTGGTCAGACAATGAGGCAGTCTTACAATGGGTAAGAAATAACAACAATAAAACTCCTTACGTTAGTAATCGCGTTAGGGAAATTCATGAATTATCTGCTGGATATTAATTTAGACATGTCCCCACTAAGGACAATCCTGCAGATTTCTTATCACGAGGGTTATCATTAAAACAACTAATGAAGTCTTTGATGTGGTTTAATGGCTTCATGGCTTGTTAGTGGTCAGTGGCCCAAACAGAAGCCACAAGTCATAGTGACCAATATCACTACTCCCATGAAAGAACCAGAACCTCATCGAATCTCAACTATTAATCCTCAGAATTATTCTAACTTGAGTAAGTTATTAAGGGTGACAGCACATGTGTTTGACTTTCTTGCTAAGATAGGAATCAGACATAAGTTTCCCAATCCTATCCTCTACTGGATCAAACGTGCACAACAAGAGACATATCGAAGTGAATATGAAAATCTTCCATATAAATTAACCAAGTCTCTAGGTATCTGGTATGATACCAACACTCATAATATATTAAGATGTGGAAGACGTTTGCTTCATGCAAAAATTGATTTGGATACCAAGAATCCGATCCTTCTACCACGTCACCACATTATTACAAAACTTCTAGTTTTGCATCACCATCAATATGGTACTTTGCATGGCGGAGTGTTAGACACTCTCACCGACCTCAGACAGAAATATTGGCTTCCTCAAGGTCGTCAAACTGACAATTCAATCATTAAGTTCTGTGTGATCTGCAAAAGATACGACGCTCGAGTGTGTCCTTACCCAGGACCTCCACCACTCCCTAAAGAGAGAGTAGTTCATCTTCGTCCCTTTGAGACCACTGGTGTCGATTACACAGGAGCCTTGCTTCTCACTGGCAATCCAGATAAGATACCAGTGAAAGCTTATATTTGCCTCTTCACGTGTGCTACCACACGAGGCGTACATCTAGAAGTGACTGCTGACATGAGTGCCGAAGCCTTCATCCAAGCTTTTCGTAGATTTGCAGCTCGCAGATCCTGTCCCAAACTAATGATATCTGATAATGGTTCAAATTTTGTGGCAGGAGAAGCCTGCCTACGAGAGATATGGAATCATCCAGAAGTGGAGTCTGTCCTGCAGAGACGACAATGCCACTGGAAATTTATTGCTCCCAGAGCCCCCTGGTAAGGTGGGTTCTACGAACGTATGATAGGGACTGTCAAGAAATGTTTAAGGAAGACCTTACATCGACAGAAAACTAGTTACTCCGAACTCCAAACACTCGTCGTGGAAATTGAGGCGCGAGTCAACAATCGCCCATTAACTTACCTATCAGATGATTTCTCACAGAGAGAGCCTCTGAGTCCCTCACATTTAATACATGGAGGCCTGCTGAGCCCTCTGATACCTTTGGCCGAAGAGGACCCCGTCGACCCTTCCCATGTAACCAGGAGTGACTTAGTAGAAAGTTACCAACATCTCTCGAGAGTAATTGAAGGTGGAATGAGGTGTGGACTCGAGAGTACCTCACAGCTCTACGAGAGGACCACTATGGAGCTTCGAGCCCATATAATAAAGTTCAACTTAAACCAGGAGACCTAGTATTGGTTGGCAGTGATGGACCAAGGTCAGAATGGCCTATAGGCAAAATTGGTGCTATCCATCCAGATCACCAAGGCTTCCTGAGAGTAGTACGGGTTTTGTGCCGAGGCACTACTAACCTAAAAACATTAGAGAAGTTGGTACCTCTCGAATTAGCAGAACGAGAGTGTTTATCAGATCCAGCTTCACCAACAGTTTCCGAGGACAACAATTCTGATCCACCGAGCACCCGCCCCACTAGAGCAGCTGCTCAACAATGCAAACGGAAACTACAAGCCTATTATAGCTCTGACTAGGAGCAAATAATTTCCCATCCAATTTGAGTAATCATGATGCTGTGTTGTGATGTCAAGTAACAAATCAGTTACAAGTCACCATGACCCAAAACATTCACCTTGCAGTGGATTCTCAGTTACTTTAAATTGTATGATTTATTCCTTAATTTGTTTGTATAGGCTATCAACTATAACATTATTTCATCTAGAGTATCTATGAGTTTGCAAAACTTTAAGACATAGTAACATAAACGCTACATGTCATAGCGACACCAGTCACAGAGTATATTGTAGGCTTTATTAGTAATTAACTTTAGATGATTCACAATTCCATGTTTCATTCAACATGAGTTCCTTTACAAGACTTAAAATTCTTGTATGTCCTTGACAATTACGGGACACCCGTTATGTGTGTACTAACATACTAACATTAATACTAATTTCGGGATAGGTACGTCAGTACTCAACATTGCAATGCAACCCGAGTTTTCTCCCCCCGGAGTTATGTTGGAAATTTCCAACACTAATAAACTACTATTGTATTATAATAAATGATTATCATTATATACTAACTACAGTAGTTACTAATTTCACTAACGGTAGTGTCAACATAAATTAACCATTGCATCTGTGTATTAATGCCAGAATTCTCATGAAATCGAGTAACAACATTGCGTCAGATAATGTCCAGTTAGACACATTTATTACCAATGGGTTAGAGAATTGAATGTGGTTCTCTAAAATTATCAGTATTCCATGTAATAATTACTTACGAATAATATAACTCCCAATAATCTCAAACCGAGAGTTATTAACTAAAATTGTTATGTAGTAGCAGTCCTTTCTGTTACGTACGAATGTCATGGAGAAAATAAAATCTTCTCCATTTCTCGTTTGACACCATAAAACGAGAATATGATAATATTTAAATCCTTATAATTGCAACCCAGTTCTCATTAACGTATTACACCCATAATTGCGAGGAAAAGAATAATTCGTGATTAATAATTTCTGTGGTGAATGCGAGAGACGGGTTGAGGGAGGCGGCGACGCCATTGTGGGAGTGAAGGCATCCCTGGCGTGAAGAGTGGCGAGACATGTGTTAGTGACTGGGGAATTAATCGGCAAGAATTACGCTGATACTCGGTCAACAGTTAATCATTACTTATCCACGTGTTCTACAGTGCCCAGCCAGTTAATAACGCATCAACAATTGAAGCCAAGACCCGTAATTACACGTACACAGCAGTGGACATCAGGGACTGGCTGACGCAGTTTCAGCAGACCTCAGTATTTAATATGCTCATGTTAAGTATATGTTTCTCGTTTGATGCATCATCCTAGATTATATATTTGTGAGTAGTCTGTCGTCATATAGCGAGGATACCCAATATACAACGTTAGTAAAATTTCGACAATTTCCTCCGTTTTCATGAATATTGAAAATAAAACGTAGCCTATTCAAATGCTACTTAAATTTCTCTGATTTCAGCGTGTATACGATGAGTCATCAAGTTGTTTCTCATCATTCGTGATATTCACCTCGAGTTCTTTCTTTGTGGAGATCCTGTGACCACGAGGACGAATGACGAAATGATGTTACAGAAATCGTCTTAAAGCTAAGACATTTTTTCATACAAATTTATTTAATATGATTATTGATTCTTATATAATTCCTGTAGAATCTTTGCATTGAATAGATTATTACCAGAAATGATGATTGGTAATTAATGTGTTTTGCTCTGACTGTTGCTTAGTAATTCATGATCTTTAATATTCACAATTTGAGTTCTCATATCTTGAATCTACAGTAGTTTAGATTTATTATATCATTTACTCAACAATGAACTGGTGGCGAACCACACTGGTTCCTAGATATATATGAATTTCAAGAAATACCCCCCCCCAATGTAGGCCTTTGAGGCTCTGACTTTAATTAATTAATAATACAGTCTATTCATTATTTCAAGCGATTATTCTTTTAATGATTATCCATAGACACTGGTTCTCTAGTGTTATTCTAATGATCACTTTTATTAGTTTTCCCTCTTTTCTCAAAAGTGGGTGGTCCTTCGATTTATTAAATCCAATAAGTAAATAATTGAATATATGAGTCAAGCCCCAGATATCATACAAGAAATAACTGAACACGAGAGAGCAGGGAGAGATACCAGAGGGCCAGAAATGAGTACCTCAGAGTGAGGAGGGAAGCAGAGAGACAGTTTGAAAATGACATCGCGAGTAAAGCCATGACCCAACCAAAGCTGCTCCACAGCCACATCAGGAGGAAAACAGCAGTGAAGGAACAAGTGATGAAGCTGCGAAAATGGGAGAACAGATACACAGAGAATGACAAGGAAGTGTGTGAAGAACTCAACAAGAGATTCCAGGAGGTCTTCACAATAGAACAAGGAGAAGCCCCTGCACTAAGTAAGGAGGCGGCAAACCAAGCAATCTTGGAGGAATTTGACCTCACCAGTGATGAGGTCAAAAGGTGTCTGCTGGAGCTGGATGTGACAAAGGCTGTTGGGCCTGACAGAATCTCACCATGGATACTAAAGGAAGGTGCAGAAGCACCAAGTGTGCCACTCTCTATGGTGTATAACAGGTCACTGGAAACAGGAGACTTACCAGAAAGTTGGAAGACAGCTAACGTGGTCCTAATATACAAGAAGGGTGACAGGCAAGAGGCACTGAACTACAGGCCAGTTTCCTTAACTTGTATACCATGCAAAGTGATGGAGAAGATCGTGAGGAAAAGGTTCGTAGAGCATCTGGAGGGAAATAACTTTGTAACGCACCACCAACATGGGTTCAGGGATGGTAAATCGTGCCTCACAGGTTTAATAGAATTTCATGACCAGGCAACAAAAATTAAGGAGGAAAGAGAAGGGTGGGCCGACGGCATTTTCCTGGACTGTCAAAAAGCCTTTGACACAGTACCCCATAAAAGGCTGTTAAAAAAAAAAGTTGGAGCAACAGGCAGGAGTAAAAGGGAAGGTGCTCCAGTGGATAAGGGAGTACTTTAGCAACAGGAAACAGCGAGTAACGGTGAGGTGGGAGATATCAGAGTGGCGAGAGGTCACCAGCGGAGTCCCACAGGGCTCAGTACTTGGACCCATCCTGTTTCTAATATATGTAAACGATCTTCCGGAGGGTATAGACTCATTCCTCTCAATGTTTGCTGATGATGCAAAAAATTTGAGAAGAATCAAGGCGGATGAAGATAGACAGAGACTACAGGATGACCTGGATAAACTGGAGGAATGGTCTAGAAAATGGCTGCTAAAGTTCAACTCAGAAAAATGTAAGGTGGTGAAATTAGGCGAAGGGAGCAGGAGGCTGAACACAAGGTATCATCTGGGAGGTGAAATCCTGCAAGAGTCAAATAGAGAGAAAGATTTGAGGGTTGATATCACACCGAACCTGTCCCCAGAGGCCCACATCAAAAGAATATCATCAGCAGCATATGCTAGACTGGCCAACATAAGAACTGCCCTTAGAAACTTGTGTAAGGAATCTTTCAGAACCCTGTATACCACTTATGTAAGACCAATCCTGGAGTATGCAGCTCCAGCCTGGAGTCCATACCTAGTTAAACACAAGACAAAGCTAGAGAAGATTCAGCGGTATGCCACCAGGCTCGTCCCGGAACTGAGAGGAATGAGCTACGAGGAAAGGCTAATGGAGCTGAACCTCAAATCCCTGGAAAACAGAAGAGTATGGGGAGACATGATAACCACCTACAAAATTCTCAGGGGAATTGACAGGGTGGACAAAGACAAACTCTTCAGCACGGGTGGAACACGAACAAGGGGACACAGGTGGAAACTTAGTACCCAGATGAGCCACAGAGACGTTAGAAAGAATTTTTTCAGTGTCAAAGTAGTTAATAAATGGAATGCTTTAGGCCGTGATGTGGTGGAGGCTGACTCCATACACAGTTTCAAATGTAGATATGATAGAGCCCAGTAGGCTCAGGAATCTGTACACCAGTTGATTGACAGTTGAGAGGCGGGACCAAAGAGCCAAAGCTCATCCACCGCAAACACAATTAGGTAAGTACAAGGCTAGGTAAGAGGTCAGTTGCTGTTGTATTGTGCACTGTTGTGAACTTTTGCATTAATATGCTTGTGTGCTTTGCAAAATTAAAGTAATTACAGTGAATTCTTAACTAACATATACAGTGCAGTAAATGTTTAGTATTCTGAGGAACATTTAAGTGATAAGTTTACACTTATACAGTAAAAATGGCAAATGTACCTCAGTTTCCTGCATTTGATGCTGACTGTGACCAGACAATCCTGTCACAGAGGTGTACCAGATGGCTTAAAATGTTTGAAAGTTTGTTGATAGTTTCAGACATCAAAAGTGCTGAAAGAAAGCGTGCCTTTCTACTTCATTATGCAGGTGATCGAGTTTGTGACATCTTTGACACATTGAAAGACACTGGTGGTGACAAAGATTATGACACTGCCAAAGCCAAATTAACTGAACATTTCAAACCTAGACAAAACACTGCTATGGAAATGATGCGTTTTAGGAGAGCCAAACAACTCTCTAATGAAACTGTGAATCAATACCACACACGTTTGCAGGGTTTAGCAGCCCATTGTGAGTTTGCTGATGTTGACAAAGAAATCAAATAGCAAATAATTGAAACATGTACATCTACACGTCTTCGTCGAAGAGCTCTAGAACTTGTTGATGATGAAAGTTCTCTTACCAAGATACTGGATATTTGCTTGTCGAATGGAATATACTGCACGTGATGCTCGTGTCATGGAGTGCAGTGCCAACAACGGTTCTGCCACTGTTACTAACAGTGATGAGGTACGTAAGGTTCAGGGAGGACACCGTGATCAAAGAAGATATCATGGCTGTCACGACCCTTGAGACTAAATAATGTTCTTCTCCCCACAGTGTAAAGAACAAATAAAAATCTGCCATGCCAATAGGTGTCTAGGGCTATAATTAATCACTGTATAAAAACGGGAGAACAATATATTTTGCTAAGGGTGACAACTTAACAACAATTAAATAAATAGTAGCCAGAATTATTTATCAGCATGTAATACTATAGAATGCAAGTAATTATTTGAGACCTGAGCACTATCACCAGAATATGGAGTAAGCCATAAATACACTAAACTCGTCTATCCAGATAAATTAATATTTATATGGGCTTAAAATAACAAAAACCAAGAACTGTGCTTAAACACAACTGCACTCGACCGCAGCTGCCACTCTACTGCCCAGGACGTGGTCCGCAGGCCCAACGTCGACTAACCGTCTACCCAAACACCAATTAACGTTCGCATGAACATTGTGAAAATTCTATTTACAAAGGTCAGCCCTAAACTCCAACATTATTAACTAAGAGTTGTAATTACTAGTCTCACATTCATTGAAATATTACGGCTACCAAATATGGGAATAAATAAATATAAAACTATAGGCAATTGATATGCTAACAATCGCCCTGGCCATTCCCAAATATTGTCAACCGCCCATACGGCTAATTTCACGTGACATCCACCATCAAAACAACCTTACACACACACTACCCAGCTATCTATGTTATATATATATATATATTGTATATATATCTATATACACAAATCTTATACAACTGACAGCAATATTTACTTAGAGAAAACAATAACATAATACGAGGTTCGGGAGAATTGGCAGAATCGTAATAAGATTCGTGACAATGGCAAACCTAACAGTAAATTGAGCCGAGAGCCACATCACAACTGGAGTCATGGAACAAGACTCAAGCAGTCACAACAACCCACATCAGAGGGTGTCAACAATAACTGATACAATTGTGGAGGAGACTACCCACACCAAGATAATGTTTGTCCTTCTCAAGGTAAGAAGTGCTATGAGTGTGGAAAACTAGGTCATTTTGGGGCTATGTGTCGTTCCGCATTAAAGAAACCACAGTCAGTGAATAAAAGCACTGTACGAGGATCAGATCATAAGGGTCAAGGTGGCAAACGCAATATTGCACCTCATATCCAAAATGTTAACTTTGTACAAGACAACATGTCATTACAACCAGTCTCAGATGACAGTGAATGTGATTATATTTATGGAGTACAAGCAATCACAGAATGGAATGATCTTCCAAACAACCCAGAGACTATAATATACATTGCTGGCATTTGTCTCAAAGTTCTTATTGACAATGGATCAAACATTGACACCATTGCTGAGTGCCATTATGAGAAATTTAAAAAACAATTCCCGAAGCTTGAGAACTATAATGGCAAAGCCACTGCCTATGCTTCAAAGGTAGCCTTGCCAGTGATTAGCCTTTCTAATGCTGTAGTAGTGGAATCTGCAAACAATGTTGATGCTATTGTTGCTGAATTTTCTGATCGATTTAAATCCATAGGTTGTTATACTGTTAGCAAAGTACATCTGCATATCAACCCCAGATGTAATTGCAGTTGCCCAACCACATCGCCGACAGCCATTCCATACTCGCAAGAACGTCGATGCCGAACTGGATAAGTTGATGAAACTAGATATCATAGTACCAGTAACAGGGTAAGCCCAATTGTCACTCCACCAAAGCCGAAGAATCCAGATGAGATACGCATTTGTGTGGACATGCGTGTTCCCAACAAGGCAATAATGCGTGAACGCCATCCTACACCCACTGTAGATGATATGATCTACCGCTTGAATGGTGCAACTTTATTCAGCAAGTTAGATTTAAAAGAGCGCTATCATCAGACTTTAGATTTATTTTTGTCAACACAAATAGCATAGGCACAAAGATAAAGTGCCTACCCCTTGTGCTCAAATGTCGTATATATGTATAATTGTTCCAGCTGTAATGCTGGATATGTCGGGAGTTCCATTCGGAACTTTAAGATTAGTATACTTGAGCACCGGTGATTATCTTTTAGGACTGGATTACCATTGTCTAAACCAGCATTTTCGGAGATTAGAAACCATTGTTATGAGTTTGATCATTCTCTGCTGGAATCTGATTTTAAAATTCTGGACACTTGTATGAATGGCCAGTCAGATTTGAGAGTAATGGAATCCTTATATATAAGGGAGCTGCGGCCTCTGTTAAATAGCAACCTTTCAGCTGTTCAATTGTACACTGTATAGTGCACAGTAGGCCCTGTAATTTGATTTTTAGTTTATTTTGGTAGTTTAATTTTATTATAATTTTGTTTAGTTTACCATGTCTTTACCCTTTCTTACTTATTTCAAGTCTTGACATTGTACATTAATATAATCTTTTATTTAGGATATATAATACACTTTTTGGTATTGAATTTTAATTAATATTTGAGTTTTTTATAAGATTTTGGTTAGTACTTTATAATTGTCGTTTATTCTGTTTGTATTTTACATACATTTTTTGTAGATTTGTAGTCATTATATAAATATTTGTTATAGTGTTTAGTATATTTTGTGTTAGGTATCAAGTTTCACTTCTGATCACTTCACGTAAGTTTAATAGAATGGTTTGTTTTAGTAGTTATAAATTTTATCTTGTAGTTTAATGGATTTTTAATTAGCTTTAATATATGTGACAGTTAATAAGTTTTATTTGTATTGATTACTTTAAGTGCGCTTAAGTGTTTTGTTTTTTAAGCATTTTCCTTTCTTTGATAGGCAATTATATTCAGTATGAGTTTTTTGTTTACCAGTTATTTGATTGTGATTTCTGTTTTTTCTTTTAGATCTGATGATGAATACGAGAAGTATTCGAAACGCTATGCATTTTAAAGTAAAAATCTGAAACAAGATGTTCAGTATATCCCTGGTTTTCCTATTCATCTTAAAATATATATATATATATATATATATATATATATATATATATATATATATATATATATATATATATATGTATATGTATATATATATATATTATTAAATATGACCGAAAAAGTAAGATTAATAATTCTAACACGAATTTTCTCAATCAATTTTCGTTTCATGCAAACTTTCATGCAACCTTCGTTTCATTTGAAACGCCATGCAACCTCTGAAGAGACAACTAACACAACACCTATACCCCCTATTAGACTATTTTATAGGAACTTCTTTTCCACAGCTCATAGACCGGAGGAAAGGGTCCTGAAAGATATTGTTAATAGAAACGTTATTCCTACAGACAAAAATCAGAGGATACAACTGACGATTTACTATAAAACCAGAAAACGGCCAGCCTACTCATGAGAAACTCTCCAGACACAAAGCAGAACGCTTTAAAAGAGACCAACGTCGTCTATGCCTTCAAATGCCCTCTTGGGGACTGTAAGCTCCAAAAAAAACAGTATATAGGCAAGACAACAACATCTCTTTCTAGGCGTTTAACGATGCATAAGCAACAGGGCTCCATTAAGGAACATATAATCTCTTCCCACAACCAAACCATCGCCAGAGAAATCCTAGTAAACAACACAGAAATCATCGATAGATACAGCGATAGCAGGCGACTTGACGTTTGCGAGGCACTACACATTAAGAAGTCAACACCAGCAATCAACAGCCAATTAATGCACAACTATATTCTACCCACCTCAAGACTCCGCTCCAATATAGAAGCATCAAGAAATATGGACCAATAGGCTTTCTACAATCACTTTTGGATTGATTTCCATAGGGAATGGAAAGGATGGGGGAGGTAGAGGGATGGAGAGATGAAATTCAGGAAGAGGATGCGGGTGTAGAGAGAGAGGAGGTTTGAAAGTTCGGTGGCCTGTCCACCATGGGTTGACATTTTCGTATGTGTTGTTTGTTTGCGGATGTGTTATGTTGGGTTGTCAGTACATTGGCTGGGGGGGCTAGTGTTTGTGACCTTGTTGGTGTCGTAAAGCACTAGAGCCGATGGAGTTGGCTGAAGGAGGCTAATCTTAGAAACATCAGGGGTAGTTACACTTCTGACGCCACGACAAATGGTTTTTTGGTTTTATATTTTTTTGTAGGTGTTTTATTTTTTTTTTATTTTATTTTTTTTTTTTCTTTATTCTTATTTCTTTATTCTTCATTTGGTGTAGATTGGGTCCGGGATGGGCCACTCATCTGGATCGTCTGGCAGACCGCTTAGTATCTGAGGGCTTGGGAAGGCCTCATCATGGATATGTCTGATCACTTTTTGTTGGAGTGATTCTTCTGGTTCTGTGTGGTGGTTCGTGGATCTCGTAGTCGCTGGTGGTGTTTTCTGCTACGAAGGGATCTTCTGGGTCTGGGACATACATGTTCTTCATACGGTACAGCTGTCTTCTGGCCAGGTAGCTAAGCCTAATGTTCATTGGCTTCATGTTGAGCGTCTCATGGATTTGGTCAGTTCTTACCCTGTCCCTCAGAGTCAGGCCCTCTGCAAAGCGAAGTGCTTTGTTTTGTACTCGTTGAATCTTCAGCATGTTGGATTTGTTGGTGAGGTTCAGGGGAACGTAGGGGTATTCCAAGCTAGGCCTTATGATCATTCTGTACAGGTGGAGCTTGATGTGGGATGGGGCTTGGTTGAAACGGAAGAGCCTCGCCAGTGAGCCCCGGGCCATCGCTGTCTTCTGGGATACGTACTGGGAGGAGTTGAGTAGCCTGTTGAAGTTGTACCCGAGCACTGTGTTGGAGTTTGAGATGCCTATGGGTTCACCCCTGATTCTTATTCCCCCCTCATTTTCAATGGAGAAGGCCATACAGCCGACAGTGCTTAATTGGATCTTTTCTGGGTTAGTGGTGATCCTCCATTTCCTTTCCCAGTTAGCAGTCCTTGCTAGTTCCACGTTTGCCTTACGGGTTACAGTTGCATGCTTGGCCGCTTAGATGCTAGGGTTAGATGTTATTACGTGTGTTACGTCGTCCGCAAATTGTACGATAATGGTGTCCCTATACTCTGGTTGGGGTAGGTCGTTTACAAAGATGTTGAAGAGAACCGGGCTCAAGCATGATCCTTGGGGGACTCCAGCTGTTTGGGTGAAGGCTGCGGCCTCTTTTGCCTTGAAGCTGGGGGTAACTTGTCTATTCTTAAGGAAATTTCTGATCAGCCTGAGGAGGGTCCAGTTTTGCGCTGGTAAGTCTGCTAATTTGTACACAAGACCATCGTGCCACAGGCTGTCGAAGGCCTTGTGTACGTCCCTCGTCGCAATCAAAGCTACCTGTTTTTGCATGCGAATTGAGCTTACGGCGTCGTAGATGATGTTAATTGCGTGCTGGGTTGATCTATGAGCTCGAAAGCCAAACTGCTTTTCTGTGAAGAGGTTGTTGTACTCCATGTAGTAGTTAAGACGGTTTGACATGATTTTTTCAAAGCACTTGCCTATTGTGTCTAAGAGGGAGATTGGACGGTAGTTGCCAGGTTGGTGGGGGTCTTTCTTGGGTTTGGGAATGAATATCATCTTGGCTGACTTGAATGCTACAGGAATGTGACCCGATGCCAGCATAGCGTTGAATAGGTTGAGTATGGATTGCATAAGATTGCCTGGTAGAAGTTTGATCTGCAGCGCTTTGATCCCTGATGGTCCTGCGGCCTTATCTCTGGTGCTTTTGATGAATCCTCTCATCTCTAGCATAGTTATGGGTCTTGTTAGAGGGTGGTCGTCTTCTAGGGTTGTCAGGTCAATTAGAGGGGTGCTGTTAAGGGAGGCGGAATTAGTACAATCACTTCTATTCAATACCAATTGTTTCGTGTTCTGTCTTGTGTTGATGAATTTAATACCCTATTAATACCACCTCACCCCATCCACCTCACTCAAATGTAGATATAAACAAATCGGAGATGTGCAAGTTCTATTCAGTTGTGTATGTGTAAACTAAAGTCTTTGAAAATGTAATAAGTTTTACGAAACGCGCTCAAGTGTCGCGTCAGACTAGAAATAAAAATGAATTTTGGAGAATTGATTTTTGAATTACCACCAACAGTGAAAAGAAATGTACGAGAGATTGAGAAAATTCGTGTTAGAATTATTAATCTTACTTTTTCGGTCATATTTAATAATATATATCTACAGGAAAGACTGCTACCAAAATATACTAATATATATATATATATATATATATATATATATATATATATATATATATATATATATATATATATATATATAATTTATATATATATATATGTCGTACCTAGTAGCCAGAACGCACTTCTCAGCCTACTATGCAAGGCTCGATTTGCCTAATAAGCCAAGTTTTCATGAATTAATTGTTTTTCGACTACCTAACCTACCTAACCTAACCTAACCTAACTTTTTCAGCTACCTATCCTAACCTATCCTATAAAGATAGGTTAGGTGAGGTTAGGTAGGGTTGGTTAGGTTCGGTCATATATCTACGTTAATTTTACCTCCAATAACAAAAAATTGACCTCATACATAATGAAATGGGTAGTTTTATCATTTCATAAGAAAAGAATTTGAGAAAATATAATAATTCAGGAAAACTTGGCTTATTAGGCAAATCGGGCCTTGCATAGTAGGCTGAGAAGTGCGTTCTGGCTACTAGGTACGACATATATATATATATAAATTATATATATATATATATATATATATATATATATATATATATATATATATATATATATATATATATATATATATATATATATATATATGTATATATATATATATATATAATACACATGAGAGAATGTGCAGTGCCTTAATATCTAACATATTCAGAGATTTGAGTAGGGGTACCGTGTGCTGCCTGTGGCCAGAGTTGAATATTGTCCTAATAGCAGCTTTGTGTTGAGTAATTAGAGGACGTAAATGATTTTGGGTAGTAGAGCCCCAAGCACAAACACCATAGTTGAGATATGGATAGATGAGGGAGTAATAGAGAGTCACCAGGGCAGGACGAGGTACATAATATCTGATTTTAGGAAGAATGCCAACAGTTTTTGAAACTTTTTTAGATATATTTAGAATGTGTCCCTGGAAATTCAGCTTGTGGTAAATGAGAACGTCAAGGAATTTGCCATCTATTTTCTTACAAATTTGGGTATTATTTATCCTGAGATTTATTTGATTTGAGGATTTATTGCCAAACAAAATATAGAAAGTTTTGTCAATGTTGAGGGTGAGTTTGTTGGCAGTTAGCAAAAGATGGACTTTATTTAGCTCAATATTCACTGTGACATTTAGAGCAAGGGGATCAGGACTGGAGTAAATAAAGGTTGTGTCGTCAGCAAATAGAATTGGTTGAGGTGTTGGGAGCCATTTGGAAGGTCATTAATGTAGATGAGAAAGAAGAGAGGGCCAAGTATGGTGACAAAGTGACCATAGTGACTCACCTTAGTGACAATGGTCTGTCTCCAGATGCTAAGAAAGTTGCAGATATCAAGAATTCTGCACCTCCTTCAACATCCACTGAAGTACATAGTTTTCTGGGAATGGCAAACTACTGTTCTCGCTTCATTCCAGACTTTGCTACCATTACGAAGCCTCTACGTGAGCTCCTGAAGAAAAATGCATCGTGGTACTTGAGTGATATCGAGCAAAATGCAATTGACGCTGTGAAAGATGCACTAGTAGAGAATGATGCGACTGCTGCGTACATTGATCCATCAATGGACACTGAGTTAACGGTGGATGCTAGTCCTGTTGGTTTAGGTGCTGTTTTAGCCCAACACAAACCTGGTCAACTAGATTCCAGAGTAGTAATTGCCTACGCCAGCCGTTCTCTCACAGATGTTGAGCAACGATACAGTTAGACAGAGAAGGAAGCTCTTGCTCTTGTATGGGGCTGTGAACACTTCAATGTGTATCTGCTTGGTGCGCCGTTCACCACGATAGTCACTGACCACAAACCGTTGGAGACCATCTTCAATAATCTAAAGTCCAAACCACCAGCTCGCATTGAGAGATGGGCTCTTCGTCTGCAACCATACAACTTTACGGTTAAATACAAGCCGGGTGCAGGCAATCCCGCTGATTACATCAGTCGACATCCTGCCAACAGTTTCACCATCACCAAGCATCAGCAAGTTGCCGAGGAATATGTACACTCTGTAACCTGTGATGCAGTCCCTAAGGCTCTTACTCTTGATGAAATCCGTACTGCAACCCTAGAGGTTATCTTGAGGTTATGTTGAGATGATTTCGGGGCTTTAGTGTCCCCGCGGCCCGGTCCTCGACCAGGCCTCCACCCCCAGGAAGCAGCCTGTGACAGCTGACTAACACCCAGGTACCTATTTTACTGCTAGGTAACAGGGACATAGGGTGAAAGAAACGCTGCCCATTGATTCTCGCCGGCGCCCGGAATCGAACCCGGGACCACAGGATCACAAGTCCAGTGTGCTGTCCGTTCGGCTGACCGGCTCTCCAACTCTGCAAGCAACATTGGATGCATTGACTAAGAAAAAGTTTCCACGCATCCCACCCTCAGGAGTTGACCAAGATGCATTCAAAGCACTTGAACGCATCCAGACAGAATTAAGTGTTACGCGACACCGTGCTGCGAGGTACTCGTATCGTCATTCCAGCTGTTCTCCAGCAACGTGCTCTGAAGCTTGCACATCAAGAACACCAAGGTCTTGTTAGGACCAAACAGCTGCTACGAGAAAAAGTGTGGTTTCCTGGCATTGATCGTCAAGCAAAAGACATGGATGATGCCTATGTCCCTTGCCAAGCTGCAGTGGATACTTCAAGACCAACACCTCTACAACCTTCACCACTACCTGCTGCACCATGGACGGAAGTATCGATGGACTTCTGCGGACCGCTACCAACTGGAGAGTACTTGATGGTAGTCATTGATGATCACTCACGTTATCCAGAAGTAGAAATATTCATTTCCACATCTGCAAAGGCCGTCATCCCAAAACTCGACAAGATCTTTTCAAACTTTGGCATTCCTGAAGTTGTCAAGGCGTACAATGGACCGCCATTCAATGGACAAGACTTCGTCAACTTTGCTGAGCATATTGGATTCAAACACCGCCGTGTGATGCCACTACATCCTCAAGCAAATGGAGAAGTTGAGAGATTTATGCAACCTCTCATGAAAGCGGTACGCTGTGCTCATGCCGAAGGACGATCCTGGAAACAAGCTATGTATGCTTTTCTCAGGAACTACCGTGCAACACCACATGGAACACTGGGCAAGTCGCCTGGCGAACTTTTATTTGGACGTCCTATGAGGATCTCACTACCTGTCATGCCAGCCGAGGTAACGGATAAACGTCTCGCTGAGAAGGATGCACTAGCCAAGGGCAAAATGAAAATTGCTCATGATCAACGTGCAAAGGAACAATTCATAAAGGTTGGTGATACTGTTCTCGTTAAAAGAAAAAAAGAGGGAAAGCTAGATATGCCGTATGATACAAAACCATATCAAGTGATTAGTGTAAAAGGAACTATGGTAACAGCGAGTAATAGAGATCATAGTATAACACGTAATATGGCCTATTTCAAAGTGATTCCAACTAGTGTAGAAAATGATGAAGTGCAAAGTCGTGCAAAAGAAAAAGAAAAAAATAGTTATAACCCGACCAACAATTTATCAAGGGATGTTATTGCATTTAAGGACTCTCGTCCTAAACGTCATGTTAAACGCCCTACACGATTTGATGATTAATTGTGTTCCGATGTAATGCAAAGTATTTACTTATTATCAGAACTAAATTTAATATTGTTTGAATAATGCAGATCTCTCATTCAATATTTTGTAACTTTGTATTACAGTTTCTTTCATGTTTGTTTAACATTGCATATGTATTTTTAACATTGAAATCCTTTGTGGTAAAGATTAAGTTGTTTAAATTCTTTGTGTGCTTAATTAATGTTAAATGTATACAATATCTCTTGATATGTTAATAACTTACTTTGTGTCAATAACTTTGCTTTGTGCTACAAGCATGGTAGACATCCTGTATTCAGTCTTTTTAAAGAAAAGGAGGGGTGTCATGTTCACAGAAAATGGTACCATCCGTTTTCTATGTGCGGCGGAACAGACACCAGGGAAGGTAAACAAGAGCGTACAGGACGCCCGCCAAGCTTGGTAGCTTCTAGTCATGTATCAGTTTAAGTAGTAAAGTCAGTAACTAAGCAATGACTTTATATCAACCCTACAATCAAGACTTCCTCAGTAACACACAAACACCACAGTACCTGTGTAAAAATGTCGTCAACATACCTGCAGTATATGGCCGGTTTCAAGTTCATGTCGACTAAGAATTTTTGCTCGATGGTACCCATGTAGAAGTTCGCAAACAGGACACCTAGGGGAGAACCCATGGCGACCCCATCTACTTGCTTATACATGTGCCCATCCGGGCTTAAGAAGGGTGCCTCTTTAGTACAAGTTTGGAGTAGTTTCCTTAGAATGTTTTCTGGTATGTCAAGAGGAGTACAGGCCGGATCGCGATAAACTCTGTTCGCTATCATTCCGATTGTTTCATCCACAGGTACGTTGGTAATCAGTGATTCTACGTCCAACGAGGCTCTTATCCCTGTGGCCCGTGTTCCCCGCAGTAAGTCAACAAATTCCTTTGGAGACTTCAGGCTGAAGGCGCAAGGGACATAAGGAGTCAGCAAGCCGTTGAGTCATTTCGCCAGTCTGTACGTGGGTGTGGGTATCTGGCTGATGATTGGCCGAAGTGGGTTTCCAGGCTTATGTGTCTTGACATTTCCATTCGCGTATCCAGGTTTATATTCCCCAATAATCTTTGGCAGGTGGAGTTCGGATTTCTTGGCTTTCACAGTCTCGATCAATTTGTTGACCTTTGCTTTGAATTCGGCTGTAGTGTCCTTCGTTACCCTTTGGAATTTAGTTTGGTCAGAGAGTATGAGGTTCATTTTCGCCAGATATTCGTCTTTTTTAAGAATGACGTATATTGCCGACTTGTCACCTCTCCTGACAACTATTTCCTTGTTCTCACGAAGGCTCTTAGCTGCCGCTTTGAGCTCGGGGGACAGTATGGTGCTTCTGTAGTTGCCTCGATTCTTTCCTCCTTCCACAATAAGTTCTGCTTGTAAGGTCTCTTTTGTGATGACCTTCTTTTGTGTCTCGAGGTCGAATATGTCGTCCAACAGAATCTCCAACTCCACTTTCCGGGCCATCTCACTTAGCCTGGACATAACGTGACAGTTTATACCCAGATTTAGGAGAGTGACTTGGTCCTCAGTGAGGTTGATTCCTGCAAGGTTCAGGAAGCCGTCTCTTGGTCGTGGAATTGCCATAGGTCCTCCATATAACGTTGTTAGTTTCTTGATTATCCTTGTTTCAGTACTGAGGTGATGTCGGTCTCTGAGGATGTTGAAGTGTTGCTCTATGCAAGTACGGAGACTTTCGTCGATGTTGCTGTTTCTCCATTCGTTTGAAGCATGAAGTAGTTGCGTTTTGTTGTCTTCTTTTCCAAAGCTCACAAAACGGAGGAAAGGGTCCTGAAAGATATTGTTAATAGAAACGTTATCCCTACAGACAAAAATCAGAAGATACAACTGACGATTTACTATAAAACCAAAAAAACGGCCAGCCTACTCATGAGAAACTCTCTAGACACAAAACAGAACGCTTTAAAAGAGACCAACGTCGTCTATGCCTTCAAATGCCCTCTTGGAGACTAAGCCTCAAAAAACTCAGTATATAGGCAAGACAACAGCATCTATTTCCAGGCAATTAATGATGCATAAGCAACAAGGGCTCCATTAAGGAACATATAATCTCTTCCCACAACCAAACCATCACCAGAGAAATCTTAGGAAACTACACAGAAATCATCGATAGATACAGCGATAGCAGGCGGCTTGACATCTGCGATGCACTACACATCAAGAAGTCAACACCAGCAATCAACAGCCAATTAATGCACAACTATATTCTACCCACTTCAAGACTCCGCTCCAATATAAAAGCATCAAGAAATATGGGCCAATAGGCCCTCTGCAATTATTTCCATTCAATACCCATTGTTTCGTGTTCTGTCTTATGTTGATGAATTTAATACCCTATTAATACCACCTCACCCCATCCACCTCACTCAAATGTAGATATAAACAAATCGGAGATGTGTAAGTTTTATTCAGTTGTGTATGTGTAAACTAAAGTCTTTGAAAATGTAATAAGTTTTACGAAACACGCTCAAGTGTCGCGTCAGACTAGAAATAAAAATGAATTTTGGAGAATTGATTTTTGAATTACCACCAACAGTGAAAAGAAATGTACGAAAGATCGAGAAAATTCGTGTTAGAATTATTAATCTTACTTTTTCGGTCATATTTAATAATATATATATATATATATATATATATATATATATATATATATATATATATATATATATATATATACGGGAAAGTGTTGGAGTGTAGATGTTCGGCAGTCCTCCAATGGCAGGTGTAAATGCCTAGTCACATTTACAAAAAAAATGATAGACTGCTTGCCTGTTTGTCTGTCTGTCTGTGGTAAAGTAAGGGAAGACACGCAAAACACAAAGTATGAACAATGAAACTTTAATTAATAAACAAATTATAAACAAAAACAATCCCTTGGCAATGTACAGTGCAAAAGAACAAGTCAAAAACAATATAACATAAATGAATAATAGGGATGAAGTTACTCTACAATAATAATAAAATTAAAGTTGAAAAATAATTAGGTGCTGAGAATATGGCGCTAGCTGAGAGACACCCAGCTGATACACATATATCAGTTAGTTGTTCACGGCTTGAGAGCACAAAGATATTCTGACTTCAATGGCTGGATCAAGCCCAGACATCGACTCAGGTAGAGGGCGCTGAGGTGCAATGTGCAGGTGTGCAGTCGGCGAGTCACCAATCAGGAGCAGGCAGGCTGGGAAGGGTAGTTGGCTGGTTGATGATGAGCCAGCTTGGAGAGAGTGGAGTAGGGGGGTCTTGGGTACGTTTTGCCTCCTGGTCAAAACGTTTTGTGCTACTGGGAGACGTATCTAGAAGGTAGCATCTTATTCTTGAATAAAATACATAACTTCATGTAGAGAAGAGCAGGCTCAATCTCTCTTGAAAGAGATTATCGTCATAACTCTCCCCCGAAGCCTGCAGCTATGGGTGAAGTTACGTCTTCAGGTGGTAGAGTAGTAGGTGGAGTTGTCTCTACTTCATAAACTCTGGAGAGGGCGTCTGCTATGATGTTGTCAGAACCCTTGATGTAGAAGATCTCCAGGTTGAAATTCTGCAGATATAAAGCCCATCATAGAAGCCGTTGACTGTTGAATTGGGCTTGCTGCAGGAAGCGTAGGGGATTGTGGTCCGAGTAGATGGTGGTAGACCGAGCACCTTGCAGGTATGATTGAAAGTGCTGCAAGTTCAGGACGATGGAGAGTAGCTCCTTTTCGATCGTGCTGTAATTCATCTGGTGGGTTTTTAACTTGTAGCTGTAGTAGCTAACAGGTAAAACATCTTCGCCTCGTTGTTGCATCAGGACACCCCCGATGCCGGTACCACTGGCGTCGACATGGAGGATGAAAGGCTTCGTGATATCTGGCGAGGCGAGAATAGGATTAGAACAGAGCAGGAATTTAAGTTGTTCAAAAGCAATGGTCTGCTGAATGGTCCAATTATACCGTTGCTTAGGGCTGGTTAAAGTGATCAAAGGTGTCGCCACCGTACTAAAATTCTTCACAAACCTACGGTAGTAGGAGGCAAGACCAAGGAAGTGCAGGAGCTGCTTCCTGGTGGTAGGCTGTGGGTAATGCTGGATGGCTTGGGTATGTATGTTTAACGGAGCTAGGCTGCCACTCCCTATCTCATGACCAAGATAACGCACTTTACCTTTGGCAAAGGTGGACTTGCCCAAATTGATGGTGAGGCCGGCTGTCAGGAGCTTGGCAAACAATCGTTGCAGCTGGAGCAGATGTTCGCTCCAGGTGTTGGTTGCCACAACGATGTCATCCAAGTAGGCGTAGGTGTTATCTAAGCCCTGGATGACACGGTTGACAGCTCGCTGGAAGGTGGCCGGGGCCTTACATAGTCCAAATGGAAGGCGTTCGTATCTGTAAAGGCCAAAGGGAGTGGTAAAGGCAGATATTTCCTTAGCTCGCTCTGTCAAACTTACTTGGTAGTATCCCTTGAGTAAGTCTAACTTGGATAGATACCGAGCATTACCAATGGCGTCAAGGATGTCATCTATTCTAGGTAATGGATAAGCATCCTTGATAGTCACAAGATTCAATTTCCGGTAATCAGTACACAACCTCACTTTACCTTGCGGTTTCGGCACCAAGATGCAGGGTGAGGCCCAAGGGGACTCACAAGGGGTGGCCAGCCCATGATCCAGGAGGTACTGTACCTCAGCACGCATGACTTCCTTTTTGCTCCGGCTGATTCTGTAGAAAGGTTGACGAATCGGCCGGGTGTCAGAAAGTAGCTGGATGTCGTGCTGAACCACATTACACTCCTGTGGATCATCGCTGAACAACTTCTGATGTTCCTTGAAGATTCTGATGAGAAGAGAACTATTACTGTCCTGCAAATAGGTATGAAGATCATTAAGAATTTCCGAGTTGGAAGGCACTGACCCAGTGTTAGTGCTTTCGGGAGGAGAAGCAGGGAAGGTCTCACTGTGAAGGTATGGACCTTTAAAGGTGGATAATGATACCAACAAAGTAGGGGGAGTGCCTTGATATTGTTTCAGGAGGTTGACGTGGCACAACTGGGTCTTCCGCCGCCTATCTGGAGTCTCAAGAACGTAGTTGTGATTGTTCCTGCACTCCTTGATGCGGTAAGGTTCTGAAAACTTGTTTTGCAATGGAGAACCTGGGATAGGAAAATATGCCAACACGAAGTCTCCTGGTTTAAATTTCCTAAGTTTGCTGCGTTGGTCAAAATTAGTCTTCATCCTCTCCTGAGCTTTCAATAGATTGTCATTAGAAAATTTACGTACTCTCTCTAGAATGTGTTTTAAGTTTTGAAGAAACTGGGGCACATTTTGAGGGTCACTGAAGGTGGCATTACATAGAGAGTCTTTGAAAGCTTTGAGAGGAGTACGGCACTTACGTCCGTAGAGCATCTCATAAGGAGATACTCCTAGAGGCTCATTGGGGAGATTTCTGAAAATGCACATAATGAGGTCAAGTTGTTTATCCCAGTCCTTCAAGGTTTCATTGCAAAATTTCTTTAGGTGTGCTTTAATAGTCTGATGACTACGTTCAAGAGAACCCTGTGAAGCAGGATGATAGGGGCTGGACAATACCTGTGTGATGTTGAACTCTTCCAGTGTCTTCTTGAAGAGATCACTGGTGAAGTTGGTGCCACAGTCACTTTGAACATCTCTTGGAAATCCATACTGGGTGAAGATCTTCATTAGCTGTTTCACCACAGTAGCAGCCGTAATGTTCTTTACTGGAACTGCTATGGGGAATCTGGTGGTAGGACACAAGATAGTTAGTATATAGGCGTTGCCAGAACTGGTCCGGGGTAAAGGACCAACACCGTCTATGATGAGTCTGTGGAAAGGTTCTGCAGGCACCTGAATAGGAGTCAATGATGCCTGGGGAATAGAGATGTTAGGTTTACCTGCCACCTGACATGTATGACACTGTTGCACATACTTTTTGACGTCCTTAACCATACCTGGCCAGTAGTAGTCTTGTCTGATTCCGTGGTAGGTTTTGTTAAAACCATAGTGAGAAAGAGCTCCTTGGGCCAGGTGTAGAATATCGGGCCGTAGGCTGGTGGGAATCACTAGGTGTTCGACATTTGCCCAATCGTCGTCCTCCTTCAGCTTATTGGGTCTGTACCTGCGGTAGAGCAACTGATTCTCTAGGAAGAACCCAGGGATACTGTCAGGTTGAGTCTCAGCCTGGAAGAATAATGGTGTTAATGATTGATCTTCCCTCT
This sequence comes from Procambarus clarkii, assembly GCF_040958095.1. NCBI lineage: Eukaryota > Metazoa > Arthropoda > Malacostraca > Decapoda > Cambaridae > Procambarus > Procambarus clarkii. Next base: position 33,693,237 of record NC_091187.1, read on the forward strand.
GTAACTTACGGAACTCCAAGCTGGTAAGATTTGGTGGTAGATTCTGAGGGTCTTGAGGGACAGCGGTAGCAGTAGAGTCAGCTGGTTGCGGGCGTGCAGCTTGTGCACAAATGGTCACCAAAACCGGAGGAGAAACTTCATCACTTTCTTGGACCTCTGCTGAAACATACTCAAAGATGGGATTGTCCACTAAAGAGTTACACACCGGGGTTTGTCCATGATGATCAGGTTGGACGGTTGCAAATCTTCTGCCAAGTCGTTGCCCAGGAGAAGTTGCACTCCAGACATGGGAAAAGGCTTCTCCCTGATGGCGACTTGGACTTCACCGGTCACAAAAGGACAATCCAGGTGGACTCTGGCGAGTGGATACGGAGTGGTAGCAGTGAGGTCAGTGATAAGGACGGTTTCCCCGGTGTAGGTGTTAGGCACAGATGATTTCAATATTATGGACTGAAGAGCCGCTGTGTCCCTCAAGATCTTCAATTTGAAACGTCACTCCGAATCTGTACCGTTGGTAGAGACAGTTCCAGGATACAGGTGTTTGCTGAAGAGAGAAAGATCATTAACAGGAACACCAACATTCATCACAGGCTTACCGGAGTTAGGAGGAGTCGGTTTGGGTTTAGTAGTTTCATTGCCTTTGTATTGGGCTTTCCCACATCTATCTATGGTATGTCCATAGAGTTTGCAACACTTACTATACAATTGAGAGCTTGCTTGATCGGTACTTACTTTATCATAACTATACCAAGACTTCTTACTGGAAGGTGGTTCTGGTGTAAGCCGGTGGATGAGGCTGTAGGTGTCAGCTGATTTCGCACATTTGATGTAGTCGGTTTCTTCTTTATCTGCTAAATATAAACGGACGGAAGGGGGAACACGTCTCAAGAATTCCTCAACTAGCATGAGGTTGACGAGCTCTGTAAATGTAGTGACATGTGCTGCTTCCAGCCATTTCATGAAATATCTTTTCTTGGTATTGGCAAATTCCAGAAAGGTGGTGGTACTTGCCTTTAGATGGTCACGAAATTTTCGTCTGAAGCTTTCGGTGGAGAGAAGGTAGGCGTCCAGAACTGCTTGCTTCAGGGTCTGGTAGTCATTCTCAGACGCTAAGGTATTGAGAGTAACTGCAGCTCTACCTGTAAGATGCACTCTGAGAAGGGTAGACCATTGATCTGCAGGCCAGCTAAGTTTATTAGCTAGGGTCTCAAAAGTGGGGAAAAAGACATCAATCTCTGTCTGAACGAATGGTGGCATTAACTTACTTGCATGGGAGACATTGAAACTTACGGGAAGACTAGCGGTAGCTTGTTGGCGCCGAGTGTGGTGTGTAGTTTCCAACGTGAGTTCTCGTTGACGACATTCTATAGCCATATCCGCTTGCTGTTTGTCATGCTCGCGTTGTATCTCCAGGTGGCGTTGTTTTGCTTCAAGCTGTATTCGCTCACGCTCTCTGAATAGGGCCATCTCACGTTCTTGCTCTTCTTTCCTTTTTGCAGCATTTCTTTCCCCTCATCTGGAGGGCTTCTTTCGCCAGTTCAGCCTCTCTTTCTCTCATGTGGATAGCTTCTTGCTGTTGCTCCCGCTCGAGTTTTGCAAGATCGAGCTTGAGTTTTATAGTTGCCAGATCATGTTTATCTGCAATAGAATAAGTTTCGTGAGTTTCAGAGTCAATCTTCCCTTCATCTAAGAGGTGATCCATTATTAAGTTATGCAATTCATTTTTGTTGGCTCCATGAGGGAATATCTAGTTGATACTCATGTGCAAAAGTTTGTAATTCGGTTCTCTTGGCACGATTTAAGGTTCCTTTTTCACCTGCTGGATCGTTACGAAAAGCTGGGAGACGAAACATGGTGAAAAATAGCAAATAAATGTACACGAATACTTGTGATATGGTAAGTGTCAGTAACAGGATAACGTGGCAACTGGTAACTATCCTGTGGAATTTAATATTTAACAATTAATGTTAATTTTAGAATGGTAAATGATTAGTCAATCAAAATCGCAGGAAATCTTGTACCCGGTACTCAATGTAAGAGAATAAGGGCAAGAAAATCCTACTAAATAGATGAAACTGAGTTTCTAAAACAAATGAAACATATAATTGCTCCAAAAGTGAATAAGGTAGTCCAAGAATGTAGGCATACCTTGCCGAGTCGCTATAGGACAGAAGCAAGGGTTTTCCCACTAAATGAAATATGATACTTACAGAATTAGCGAACTTTGTGCTCTGAAAAAAGGAAGCCAATTCGCTATCTAAGTAAATATCATCATCTCTGACCGAAGTGTAGGGGTGCGAATGTCAACTGGTGACGAGAACTGCTGCTGAGGTCCCAACTCAGCAACGTAGTCCGTGCTAGAGGAACTATGGCCCTCTTTATCCTCCTTCGGTCAGATTGCAGAAGACAGGGTGCTTTGACCCGAAGACAAATCAAAGTACCAGGGTACCCAAAATGATGATCTGTCTGAGATTGAGAAATATCCTAGGGAAAAAAATGGAGAACACGAGTAATAACACGGAGGGAGGGATGACCAATTAAGAGAATGACCGAGGCCTTCAGTCACCACGTAATCCAAAGTTATCCAACACTCACTATATGTTACTCTCGGAATGCACAATACACACAGCACTATATAAATATTAAAAGTAATGAAAATATTGAAAAGCAACTGTATCAAAGCCAAGTACACTTACCACAAATTGACGTTCTGGTACTAGTACCTGAGTGAAGCTCCGTGGACAGGCCCCCATTAAATGTGACGGGAAAGTGTTGGAGTGTAGATGTTCGGCAGTCCTCCAATGGCAGGTGTCAATGCCTAGTCACACTTACAAAAAAAAAGATAGACTGCTTGCCTGTTTGTCTGTCTGTCTGTCTGTGGTAAAGTAAGGGAAGACACGCAAAACACAAAGTATGAACAATGAAACTTTAATTAATAAACAAATTATAAACAGAGACAATCCCTTGGCAATGTACAGTGCAAAAGAACCAGACAAAAACAATATAACATAAATGAATAACAGGGATGAAGTTACTCTACAATAATAATAAAATTAAAGGTGAAAAATAATTAGGTGCTGAGAATATGGCGCTAGCTGTGAGACACCCAGCTGATACACATATATCAGTTAGTTGTTCACGGCTTGAGAGCACAAAGATATTCTGACTTCAATGGCTGGACCAAGCCCAGACATCGACTCAGGCTGAGGTGCAATGTGCAGGTGTGCAGTCGGCGAGTCACCAATCAGGAGCAGGCAGGCTGGGAAGGGTAGTTGGCTGGTTGATGACGAGCCGACGTGGAGGGAGTGGAGTAGGGGGGTCTTGGGTACGTTTTGCCGCCTGGTCAAAACGTTTTATGCTATTGGGAGACGTATCTTGAAGGTAGCATCTTATTCTTGAATAAAATACATAACTTCATGTAGAGAGGAGCAGGCTCAATCTCTCTTGAAAGAGATTATCTTCACAATATATATATATATATATATATATATATATATATATATATATATATATATATATATATATATATATATATATATATATATATATGTCGTACCTAGTAGCCAGAACTCACTTCTCAGCCTACTATGCAAGGCCCGATTTGCCTAATAAGCCAAGTTTTCCTGAATTAATATATTTTCTCTAATTTTTTTCTTATGAAATGATAAATCTACCCATTTCATTATGTATGAGGTCAATTTTTTATTATTGGAGTTAAAATTAACGTAGATATATGACCGAACCTAACCAACCCTACCTAACCTAGCCTAACCTATCTTCATAGGTTAGGTTAGGTTAGGTAGCCGAAAAAGTTAGGTTAGGTTAGGTTAGGTAGGTTAGGTAGCCGAAAAACAATTAATTCATGAAAACTTGGCTTATTAGGCAAATTGGGCCTTGCATAGTAGGCTGAGAAGTGCGTTCTGGCTACTAGGTACGACATATATATAGTAGCCAGAACACACTTCTCGGCCTATTATGCAAGGCCCGATTTGCCTAATAAGCAAAGTTTTCCAGATTTTAAATATTTTTCAATTTTTTTTCTTATGAAATGATAAAGCTATTCATTTCATTATGTATGAGCTAATTTTTGTTAAATTTGGGTAAAACTAACGTAGATATATGACCGAACCTAACCAACCCTACCTAACCTAAAATAACCTATCTTAACCTAACCTAAACTAACAACACTAAATCAATTATTTATGTTCTTAATATAATATAATAATAATATATAAAATAAACCAATAGGAAACAATTTATTGAAAATAAAGAAAATCACTCGGCCTATTAGGCAAATCGGGCCTTAAATAGTAGGCCGAGAAGGGTACAACATATATATATATATATATATATATATATATATATATATATATATATATATATATATATATATATATATATATATATATATATATATATATATATATATATATATATATATATTATTAAATATGACCGAAAAAGTAAGATTAATAATTCTAACACGAATTTCCTCGATCTTTCTTATGTTTCTTTTCACTGTTGATGGTAACTGAAAAATCAATTCTCCAAAATTCATTTTTATTTCTAGTCTGACGCGACAATTGAGCGCGTTTCGTAAAACTGATTACATTTTCAAAGACATTAGTTTACACACACACACAACTATAACTGAATAGAGCTTAAACATCTTCGATTTTTTATACCTGCATTTGGGTGAGGTGATATGTTACAACAGTTTTGGATGAGGTGAAAACAAACTTTCAAAACAAGCCAGAACACGAAACAATGGGTATTAAAGGTAAGAATGGAAGTAATTGCAGAGGGCCTATTGGCCCATATTTCTTGATGCTTCTATATTGGAGCGGAGTCTTGAAGTGGGTAAAACATAGTTTTGCATTAATTGGCTGTTGATTACTGGTGTTGACTTCTTGATGTGTAGTGCCTCGCAGATGTCAAGCCGCCTGCTATCGCTGTATCTATAGATTATTTCTGTGTTGTTTGCTAGGATTTCTCTGGCGATGGTTTGGTTGTGGGAAGAGATTATATGTTCCTTAATGGAGCCCTGTTGTTTATGCATCGTTAAACGCCTGGAAAGAGATGTTATTGTCTTACCTATATACCGAGTTTTTTGAGGCTTACAGTCCCCAAGAGGGCATTTGAAGGCATAGACGACGTTGGTCTCTTTTAAAGCGTTCTGCTTTGTGTCTGGAGAGTTTCTCATGAGTAGGCTGGCCGTTTTCTTGGTTGTATAGTAGGTACTTGATGTCAGACTTCTGCAGGAGCTGAAGGAGGCATTTGAGCAGAATTCTGTGTTGCGTTTCACTTACGAGATAGAGAAGGATGGGAAGCTGCCCTTTCATGGAAAGGAGCGGAGGTTTCCACACTGCAGTCTACACTAAGGAAACAAACATAGGAATGTGCCTAAATGCCAACAGCGACTGCCCTGACAGGTACAAGAGGAGTGTTGTTAACGCTTATGTCGACTGTGCTCTCAGCCACGGCTCAGAATGGAAGCAAGTCGACGAAGAACTCTGTAGGGTAAGGCAGGTCCTAGTCAACAACGGCTTCTCCAATGGTTTCGTTGAAGACCTCATAAGAAGGAAAGTGAAACGCCATGCAACCTCTGAAGAG